>NW_022436945.1:20000228-20296553 GCF_009761245.1 Sapajus apella
TTAAAAAAAAAAAAGGAAAAAAAAAGAATGAACAGGATGCAAGCATACAGTAAAGAAAATCTATATAAGAAACCATTTGCATTTGAATACAATGTTTTCTCTCCTAATGGAAGGCAATAATGACAATGACAGTCATGGCCACAGTAGTAATTATTCTATTAATGGCAGCTAATACTAAATTGAATGATTACTATTTGTTCACGTACTACACATCCCGTTTTACAAATATTATCCCCTACCTTCCATAATCCTGCATGTTTGTATTATAACCCCTGTTCAAGTTTAGAAAAATTTATTCTTAGAAACTGGCTATGCCATACACTGTGTCATTTAGTATATGGCATAGCTAGTATTCATACATGAGGCTCTCTGCATCCAGAGTTCATACATACAGTGACCTTACAATAGTAAGTGATGTTGAAGTCCAGGGTTTTTGACAGCGTTTGGATGGTTTTTGCTATTATTGTTTGTTTTCTGTGTAAACACTGCAGAAGTAATGCTGCATCTCTAGCAATTAAGGACCAAAATTTTAAAGTATCTTTTTCCAATTACCTCAGTGTGATGACATTTATAATGATGCTGTATTGTTTCATTTTCATCTCTCAGAAAGGTACTAATTGAAAGGTACTAATCAAAATGTATTTCATAATCCACAGTGATGTTGAATTCCTTCCCCTCATTCTTACTTATACGTGAAGATGGGAATGTGAGCAAGCTGTCATGGATCTGGAATGGCAGGCAGGACTATTCCAGTCAAGCATAATCTACTCAGGAGCATCATCAAAATACGCATTGATTGGAGCCTGAATCTGAATCAAACTCAAGTTCTTAGAGTTTGGTCAATAGCTAGGATATCTGGCAATGTTCCCTTCTGGCTTGAATTTATTTTGAAAACTGTGTGTTTTCTTAAACATACAATGCTATACTATTTGTATAATGCATGTAGTATAAATAGGTACTATGGCTCTTTGGTGCAGCAGAGTGACCTTTCTAAAATGTAGATGTCATCGTATTAAACCTCAGCTTCAAATACTTAAATGGCTTCCTATTGGTTGGAAAATATAATTGAAGACTTTCGTGTGTGGCCTTTGGATTTATTCAACATTTACTGATATGCGTGCTCTCAGCTGTGGTGGTTTAAGGAGGAAATATTCACTGATTTCATTTAAGTCCATAACTACAGTAAAGAGGCACTGTAATGGTCTGATGATGTTGTAAGACACAATTCCAGGTGCTTTTCATCTTTCAGCCCTGTTTTCACGACGTACAGTCCTTCTCCATGCTTACCACCTGATGGTCACAAAAGAACTGTACTTCTCCTGGCTCATGCTTGGTAACAATCATAAAGAAGTAAAGGAAAAGAAGAAAAAAGCTGACCCTATATTAAGGAACAATACAGCAGACTATATAGAAAGTTCAAGATTATTTCATTAGTCATCTCTAGCGTTAAGGGGTCTGGAAATAGATTTTTAGCTAGGCACCCTAGAAACCAAACAATAATCAAAGTTCTACCTTACAGGAAGATTAGGAAAACAGATATTTGCTTGACATCTACCAGTGTCTACCTAACAGCAAAAAATATGTTGGTTATTGGGGTTACAAATGATAAGAATTGCTATTGCCTAAAGCACTTTATGCAATCTAGACTATCTCAAGTATCCTCTCTTGTCCCTCCATGCCACTATATTTACTCTGCACTTCAGTGTAACTGAACAGCTAATTTCTTGAAAATTCTGTTTACATTCTCTGTTGTCTTGTCTTCACACTTGCTGTAACTTTTACTTGAAGACGGCAATGCCGTCTTCTTGATATGGTTGCATAATTTCTCCTTTTCAAACATCTTCCCCTCTATCAAACATCCCTCTATGTCACTTCATATTGTCAGCATTCATACATACTTATGTGATGGTGAGTGAGTGATTACTATAACTGGGAATTTAAAATATATATAATTTGTGGCCACAAGGAAAGGATTGATAAAAGTTGCTTTCAAATGTTCAAGTAATATGTGAACAAAAAATTATATAATGATGTACAATATGGTGTTGTAGGTTAAATCTTAATGAAAATAAAACCTTTTGCTTAGTTAAATTATTAGCATTTCAGATACAGAAAAGGTAATAGTGAACATTTGACTGTGTAATCTTTTAAATGTCACATGCTTTCAATGACGACATGAATTAATTACCAAGTGATGCTGGATAATTTTGTATGATTTTGAATATATTAATACAAGCCTCTAACATTTGCGTAACACTTCAGTTTCCAATTTGCTTTATGCACTATCTTACTTAATCTTCAAAAGAATCAGTTAAGGTAGGTATGATAAACATCAGTATCCCTCTTTTGCTGATTAGAAATGTAGGTAGTTCAGAAAAGATCATATGTGTGCCAAAGGACAAACAATTAGCAAGTGGTAAATTAAGTATAGATCATTTGATTTCAAATACAATGTTTAGCTAACTAAATAATTCTCACTTTTGTTATGAATATCTCAACTTCTTTTTTTCTCTCCTGAGGGCTTTGGTTCCTTTTGTTTACTAATAATTAGTGTTCATGAGTTATGATTACTCTTAAATGGCATGTAAACCCTAAATATCATTGACACAACTTGTTTACTATTTTCTACTCATCATTAGAGGTCAAATTGCTAATTCCTCAGTTGGATAACCAAACTGTTTTAGTTTGCATAAGACCTCCTCGTTTTTAAAACTGCAGGTCCCATGTCTCAAGAGGCTCTCAGGCCTGAGAAAATCGAGGTACTTGATCATCGTGTCCATTCTGTGGGAAACAGAACATGTTAAGCTTTATGTTCTTTTATGTAGTCTTAGTTGTGAATTAGAATTACAAATGCCTCAATCAGAAACCTAGTTAAGAATCTTGAAAGAATGGGAACTTGTTGACACATTTTAACACAGAGCCCAATTAGTCGTTTTACGTCATTAGACGCATAAAGTTTAACAAATATTTACATTCCAGGAACTGCTGGACTTTAGTTTTATGTATCTTCTGTATCAAAGTATCATCGAATTAGTTTGCATTTACAGTGCTTATACAAAGGACAAAAAGATTTCCTATGATTTTGAAAGAATTGTTATGACAGTTACAAATACCATTGACTTTTAACTTTGAGAATAAAAGGATTTGGATTTAAGTGTTTTTGAAAGAAACTGTATCTGTAAAGCATTTACCACTTTATCATTTAAAGTGATAAACTGTGATCAAAACCAGAAGTAAATTCTACTCATCGTTGTGAAAATATAAAGCATCATCACCTCATTTATAGAATTATTTTAAACATAACAACACAAAAAAGATAGAATTATAAAGTAAACCTCATAAATAAGTAAAAACAAAAGTAATATTTTTTATTAAAACAAATTGGACCATTTTTCTTAACATTTAATTAACACATACTAAAGAGAGAAATTGGCCTCTGGACAAGATGTAATAGATCACAGTAGACCAGTGTTTTCTCTACAATAGCTAGAAAAATATTTTGAAAGGAATGAAATAGCTATGGAAGCAATAAGAATAAAGTAAAATTCGAAAAAGAAGAAAATCCTCCTATTTTGAGTAAAAGATGGTCAGGCATTTCCTTCTTGGATTCAGATGATGATTTTTTTATGGAGGCTGGGTACCAGGCCTGACCCAGGAAAACTCTAAGACAGAAATAGAAATCAGCAGAAGATTGGTGATGGAGTGGAGGTGAATTATCAAATGGTAGGTTGAAACTAGAGAATCCCGAAACAAAGAGTTGTCTACATGGAGTATTTGCTGTGTTCTGAGCTGCAATGGAGCCAGATTCTCTAAGTGGAGAATTGAAATAAACCAATCTTGTGACATATGAAGCAAAGTCCTGATGGAATACAGGAGCATGTTTCAAAAATGTGGCCAGTTTTCCCTCAAAACATGTGCTGAATATTCAAAAGATGGGATGCCAGAAACATAAGATAAGATATAAGATGAAAACATCCAGGGGGAGCCCTAGATTTCCCACAGGTTTCTGGGACTAAGATGGTCGAGGACCACCAAATCCCCCATCAAAGCCATGAGAAGGCCACAAAACGAGGAGCCTGCAGTGGGTTATTCCTAAGCTGCATCCCAGCTTCACTGAGCACAACTGTCGATTGAATTGATGCTATTAAATAGCCTGACTAACACAGGGAAGGGGGACTCTTACTGGTGAAATAGACCATTATCTGGATCTGTATGGCTGTTTTATGCATAATAACCTAAATGCAATTTAAAAATACAGAAGCTATTTGAAGACATAAGAAAAGGTGACTGGGCAGGAGGAGTGATAAGAGCAAATACACAGGTAAATGTAAAAGAACACAGTGAAAACAGCAAAAAATAACAATATCTTATGGAGTTGTGTGCTTATAACATAGGTGAAAATAAAGCATATGACAAGAAAGGTACACATATGGAAAGGTGCAAACGAAGTTTTCAATTTCCGGCAGCACATCCTTTAGTAATGCATTTAAACAGAAGACCCGGTTATAACATTTCTGAGTACACTTCTGATCACAATTGACTGACTTCATCTTCCTAATTGCTTGACAGTTTGGCAAGGTACAGCTACATACATAGATAATAATTTTTTGAACTTAAAAATCATGACTCTAGACTTTTAATGAGAAAAAAATATGATCTCTATGTAAATTTCTTTATACTGTGGATAATTTCTTAATTGTAAAATGTTTATGAAGCCCTCTTCATAAGTTCTGATGTGTCCTTGTAAATGCATATGTGTGTATATGTGTGTGTATATATATTACCATATAATGGTGGGTCTATTTTTTATGCATCTCTCACCCCCACGAAGGTGGGACTTTCTATCTGAAAACAAAAGTCTGTATTTAAATTTCAGAAATGTTGTCTTAGTATTCACTTTCCTGTCTATTTAGAAGAGAATCATTTGAAATGTATTTTAAATAAGAGCTCCTTATCAACTTTCTAGCAATTAAAAACCTTTCTAGTGCTTTAAAATCTACTCCATGATTGAATTATTTGCCTAGTGCATATTAACCAAATTCCAACTTGTGTCATAGCTATTTTCCTGTTTTGTTTCTTGCTGATACATAGTCAACCCCTAGGGACAAATATTGTTTTTAGTTCAGCTTGTGTCATCCCTGTAGGGTCTTCATCCAAATAATTACTCAATAAATACTTGATGAATAAATGAAATTGTTTTCAAAAGGATAACACATCCCTAATAAGAGGAAACTATAAGCCAAACTGTACATATTTGATGGCAGGGATAAAAGAACATGCCACAAATGTAGCTAAAAGAAAGAGAACAAATGTGTTTGTACAAATGCTATTCTAGTGGCAATATCATGTGATCTATTTTGTCTGAACATACAGACTTAGTTAAGAAGCCTTTGTCAAACTGCAGTTATAAATTAATTCCAGATTTCTAGTAATTTAATGCACAAAAATGTGTTTTATTTCTTGTTTACAGTACATAACTAATGTTGGTCAGGGTGGGAGGCAGGGTTTCTCACCATATAATCATTCATGGAATCGGAGGAATGAAGCCTCTGACATCTGATAACACCATGTGGCCTTGTGACCTTCTCTTCCATTATAGCAAGTGAAAAGAGGGCATAGTACACCTGCTGTTCTATATGCAGTCCAAATATGACTGTGTTCTTCCTGCTTAGAGCTCACTGGACAAAAGAAGCTGCATTGCCATTGCCTCTTCTGAATGCAGGAACTGGAAAGTACAGGAGGATGTAAAGCTATTTAGATAGCAATAATTGTCATCTCTATTGGAGTGGTGAATAAAGCACAGAAATTACTTATGGGGAACAATGTACATTATGCACAAAATAAATACCTTAAAATCTCTGACTTCATCATTCTGAAGTCCATGTATGTAACACAATTGCACTTGTACTCCATAAATTTATACAAATAAAAATAAATAAAGCTAAAGTTGGGAAACACAATAAACGCATTTTTATGATGTGTGTATATTGTTGTGGGAGTATATGTGCACCGATCAAAAAATACGTTCTGGAAATATTGTGTCCTTTTTAGGAATATAGTTGATGCTATAATATATAAGGTGAGCTACCTGCCTTCCAGGAGTTTTAAGTATAATTTTTAAAAAAGATAAAGTTATTTAATACTACATCTTTGTTAATTACCTTGTCATTTCAGTAGTTCAGGATATTTGACAGTCAAAACAAACTTTGTTTAAATTATATTAATTGTGCTAAATGTATTAATTTGCAGATAATTTGTATTTTATGGCATTGTTTACTTCCCATCCAAGAAGCAGTTTGACATAAGTTCAGATTCTGATTTTCTTTGATGTGCTCTCATTCTCATTTTATGTGATCTCTGCTTTCCTGTTAAACTTATATGTACATATTTCATGAAGTTTCTTAATTTTATTTTGTTCTTTTTTGTTATTTTGAATAGAATAATTTTCTTATATCTTTTTCTATGAATTTATTGCTAAATTTGATACAATTTCCAATTTCTTTAATTGTAATTTTTATTTTCAGTCACTTTATAAAGTTATCTTACTAGTTTCAGTAGTTTAGATAAGAAGGTGGTAATTGTAGTTACAAATCATACCATCAAAAAGAAAAATAATTTAATCTCTTTTTCCAATATTTATATTATTTATTTATTTCTTGAGTTTCCATATTTGCTAACTACCCAAGAAAATGTTACATAATATGTTAAGAGTTCAGCTTCTCTTGAATTCTTCTTTTAAATGGGTTTTAGAATTTTGTTCTGTAGAATAATGTTTAATCAAGATTTTGGTAAATTTATTTGTTTGTTTATTGTTTACATTTCTCTGACATCCATGATTTTCACTGGGAATTAATTTTCATATTACCAAATGTTTTATTGGAACCTACTGATAGATTTTTTTCATTTCTTTTCTCCTCAAATGTGTGAAGGAAAAAAAAGTGATAAAATTTCTAATATTAAATCATACTTTGATTAACAAAATAATCCCTGCTCAGCAGGTCTACATTAATCAGAGGGAAAGAAGCTGTGTATATATTATCTCTTTCCTCTTCACAGTTTCTCACATCTACATAACTTCTTAATATAATTCTTTTCATCCTTCTGCATGGCCCTTTTATTTATTTATTTATTTATTTAGTTTCTTCATTCATTTATTCACTCATCAAAGATTTACTTTGTGCCTCCTATATACAAGACATGGAAAAATGCAAATACAAGGAAGGGAGAGCCTTTATCCTCAAGAGCCTCTGTTCCAGTGTGGGACCAGAGGATTTCTTTCTTTTTTTTTTAAGTTTATTTTATCGCATTTTAGGTTTTGGGGTATATGTGAAGAAGATGCAAGATTGTTGCATAGGTACACACGTGGCAGTGTGATTTGCTGCCTTTCTCCCCATCACCTACATCTGGCATCTCTACCCTTGCTATCTCTCCCCAACTCCCCACCCCCTGCTGTCCCTCCCCTATTTCCCCCCAACTGACCCCAGTTTGTAGTGCTCCCCTCCCTGTGTCCATGTGTTCTCATTGTTTAACACCTGCCTATGAGTGAGAACATGCGGTGTTTGATCTTCTGCTCCATCTGACAAAGGGCTGATATCCAGAATTTACAAAGAACAAAAACAGATTTACAAGAAAAAAACAAGCACATTCAAAAGTGGGCAAAGGATATGAACAGATATTTTACAAAAGACATACATGAGGCCAACAAACATATGAAAAAATGCTCATCATCACTGGTCATCAGAGAAATGCAAATCAAAACCACATTGAGATACCATCTCACACCAGTTAGAATGGCAATCATTAAAAAATCTAGAGACAACTGATGCTGGAGAGGATGTGGAGAAATAGGAACACTTTTACACTGTTGGTGGGAGTGTAAATTAGTTCAACCATTGTGGAAGACAGTGTGGCGATTCCTCAAGATCCTAGAAATAGAAATTCCATTTGACCCAGCAATCCCGTTACTGGGTATATATCCAAAGGATTATAAATCGTTCTGCTATAAGGACACATGCACAGGAATATTCATTGCAGCACTGTTTACAATAGCAAAGACCTGGAACCATCCCAAATGCCCATCAATGATAGACTAGACAGGGAAAATGGGGCACATATACACCATGGAATATTATGCAGCCATAAAAAACGATGAGTTTGTGTCCTTTGTAATGACATGGATGAGCCTGGAAACCATCATTCTCAGCAAACTGACAGAAGTGCATGGTCCTTTTAATTTATAAATCTCTATTTCCTTTGGATTGGTTATTGGAATATGATTGTGTTCTTTCTGTGGTGTCATTTTTCCTTGTTTTTTTTTTTTTGTGTGTGTGTGTGTGTATGTGTGTGTTTCTTAATGTCTTGCATTGCTGTATTCCTATCTGAAGTAGCTGTTACCTCTTCCAGTCTTTACTGATTGGCTTTGAGAGAGAAATACCTTCATGAATCATTCCAGCTAGGGAATCTGAGGCTCTCTCAGACCTTTTCTATGAATGCTTCTTCCCTCAGGAGTGAAGGAGGAGCTTTTAAAATTTTATGTATTCCCTTGATCCTACAAAGCCAGGCTGGGCACTAAAAGACTCCCATTTGTTTTTCCTGGAGTGATGCCCTAAAACGCTACAGTTTGTGTGCCTTCTCTCAATTCTGCAGAGCCAAGCCTCCTGTCTGCAAAAGACACAAGGTTGCTAGCATGGAGGAAGGAGTGGGTGAGAAGAGGTTCCATTATAGCAGTTAGTGGGGAATCCAAAGGCAAAACATTCCATGAAGCTTATGGGGGATTCCTGATGAAGTCTGCAGAGTATTTAGTAGAGTCTGTCCTCTTTTCTCTTTTCCCAGCTCTCCCAATAACTCAGCTTGGTGATCAGCTCAGTATTCTGGGTAGCGCAAAAGACAAATGGGCCTCTTGGGCAGAATCCTGCATCGTCAGGGAGCCAGGCATTCACTTACTACAGTGTCACTTTCACATGTTGGATAAGGTGTGGCTGATGGTGGCCTCTCTTGTTACCTAGCTGTGTCACCTTGTGAGAGGAAAGGTAATAAGTTAAAGTAAAACTGTTCCTCTCACCCTCTTCAATGCATGTATTCTCAAAATTTTGCTCCAGTGATGAGCTATAACTTCTTCACTGGACTTTTGTGCTCCCACAAAAGTACTCTTGTTCATGGATTGTTGTCAAAGTCTGTTCTTCTACAGGATGAAGATGGTAGAACCTTTGTATCCTATCATCTTGTTGATGTCATTCTACCATGTCTGACTTAAGAAAATGGTTGTTAATTTCTGGAAGTTAAAACAATGTTTTATTCTGTGTGCTTATATTAAAAACAAAGTAAAATATTTAAAAATATTTTAAATATTTTATGCATTTATTTTAATTAGTTCAATTTTCCATATTGGTCAAGATGATTTTTAAATTGAAAAGATTAGAAATTTTTTCAGACATATCCTACCAAAAGATGTTTTATTTCTCCAATCTGGATAAGAGCTACTTTACCATCATTGAGAGGACTAAAAGAACATTTAAAAATTTTTTAAATGTATCATAAATTTGTTATTATTATATTAGTCTTAGTCTAGCACAAACACGCTATTAAAATCATAAGTCTTTATTATTAGTCCTCATCATATTTTAACTACACATACAAAAACCTGTTGCTTCTATTTCTAAAATTGTTTTATTGTCCAGGTGTGGTGGTTAGTGCCTATTATCCCAGGACTTTGGGAGGCTGAGGCAGGCAGACCACCAGAGGCCAGGAGTTTGGGACCAGCCTGGCCAACATGGTGAAATCCCATCTCTACCAAAAATACTCAAAATTAGCTGGGTTTCGTGGCACACGTCAGTGGTCCCAACTACTTGGGAAGCTGAGGTGGGATAATCACTTAAGCCTGGAAGGCAGAGATTGCAGTGAGCTGTGAGCATGTCATTGCACTCCAGCCTGGGTGACAGAGTGAGACTCAGTCTCAAAATAAATAAATAAACAAATAAATAAATTCAATAAAAATAAATTTAAAAATAATTTTTTGGGCTAATACATTATCATTACTTAGAAAATGTAGGCTATGTTTATAGCCAGTGTAGTCAAGTAATGGAAGTTTATTCAAAATTCTTTTCTTCTAAGTCAAAATCGAATTGACTGACAGAATACTCAAAATAGGGTTCTAGTTGACAGCTAAAATTTCCTGTCACTGTAAATCTATTGAAAAAAATACTACTGAATAAGTAATCTAATAGTTACAACTCTATTGCCTTCCAGTTTGTTTACAAATTGTTTAATAACTTTTTTAAGAAAAAGGTTATTTTCTTCAGAATACTAGTTTAGGAACTATAACATTCTAAAGCATACAAAATTCCCGGCACCATTTTTTAAACCTATTCCTACTGTCACCCTTTCCTTTGGATTTTATTAAATTCCCATGATCTGTGATTACATAAATTGGTTCTGAGATACACAGTCCTTAAGGTTTATGGCCAAATGAGACTCTAAGCAGCACATATCATTTGTGGAATAATAATAATAGAATAGATGCCAATTGGCTCTAGCAATGAACAGGACTCTCAAAAGCCCCGTGGTTATATTTCCTTGGAAACTTACTTACTGCTTTATCAAGTTGGAGGACAAGTTTAATATTACCAGATAATAATTTTCTATGCATCTTCCATTTAATAGTAGATAAATAACATATTTATTATTCCTATTAGGAAAACTAATGAATTAATTAGCAATTAGTTATCTCTTACTTATTCTTTGAAACAATGTGTTAAAAGCCCTATGTATTAAAATATTAATTAGTAAAATTATTCATTATGAGATAAACTAAAAGATGTAAGGTATTCTAATGGTTGAAATTCAAGTCCAACTCCAATGTATTCATTTCCAAATATGGAAGTTTGTCAGAGAAAGCTAAAAATTAATCAAAGCAGTCTTTGAGCTTTTAAACTTCATCAACTACAATATAAAATCAAAACATACTATTTCTGCACATTTCCTCAGTAAAAAATGAATTATTTGGCTTTCACTTGCAATCATGCATACATAATTTCAATCTGCTTATTGTTTTTATTTAGCACTTTTCACAAGAAAATTAAAGACATTGCTGAGCTCTAAGAAGCATGTCAGCACAACCATCCATTTGCTTGTAGGACTACAGTGCTATGCTTAGTTGATTTTTACTACTGTTGCATTTTACAATGTAAAAAACAATATAATAGTCCTAGTCTCAAAGCAACATTTAGCTGAAATAAGCAGCATGTTGAGACACTTGATTTGCGTTTATTTAGAAAAGTAAAAATACAGAATTACAAAAATCTAATTAATACTAATACAATTGCTGTCAAAAATGGAGAAGAAAAATATTGCAAACATTTTTATAAGAAACTTGAATGGCAAAGAAGAAAAAATGTATTTAAATACATGCTAAATGGTTTATTGGATGATAAACAGATAGAAAAAATATTCTGTGTAAAACGAAATCCAACGAATGTTGTATATCAAGGTGCATAAAATTATATACAAATTTTCTAAGATGCTATGAAAAACTTTTGTGGTTTTGATTTACATGTCCAGAGGAATCTTATCATGAAGCTGTAAGACAATAGACCCTTGCATCCAATTTCGTTGTATTGAACTGAAAAAAAATGCATTCAGTTTTAGGCATTTCTTTTCTAACAAAATGTAAAAAGCCAGACAGATTTCTGAGAAGGCCAACAATAATGTTCAGAGATCTGGAGAGGGTATATATAATAAGATAATGTTCACAGCGGTCTCTTTCTCACATCTCCAGAACATGATTAGATGTATACTCATCATGGATTCTGTATAAGCATGTAGCTTTTCGATTTGTTTTAAAGGAAAGGAAGTTTGCTTAAAATAAGATGATTTTCATAGAATTTTCTAACTAGAGGGCAACAGTAAGAATCACCTGATCCAGCACTCTCATTTAAAAATGAGGCTTCAGACCTGAAGTTGTCATCCTAAACTAGTCCCTGGAGCCTGTTAGTGTCAAAGCCAATATTAGAACACACATTCTTGACAATAAAAGCCTTTTTTTCCAATTTATCACACACTTCAAGTATCTGAAGCTAGTATCATTTTACTGAATTAACAGTTCCATATCAATTTTTCCAAATATATTTAGGATATTCTTACTATTAACATACATGAGTTTCGTGTAAAACAAGCTGATTTTACTTTTTGCTCTATAACCTGGATGTTTAACCTTGGACAAATTATTTAAGCTTTCATTTCTCTTTTCTGTAAAATCGGATTATTACTAGTAAAAATTTCTTGCAGTTGTCTTGAGTATCATATGGGAAAATTAAAGTAACTTGTTTAATTCATAACCTGGAGCATGGAACAGGTGTTATTGTCATTGACTATAATTACGAATTGTGAAGAAGAAGCATACACAGGGAGGTAAAACGTATATTTTTACCTTACAGATATTCTCCTCACTGAATAACTACAAAATAAGTCACAACTGGGAAAGTCACAACAAAGTCACTAAAAACCATGAATAAAAAATAATGCTATGAAAAAATTTTGCCTTCAAATGAGTAACAACAAGAAGACTGGTGACTGATTCCTCAACAGACATCATGGAAGACAGACAACACTGAGATGACATTTTCAAATACTGAAGGAATAGCTAGTAATTGGAATTTTACATCCAACAAAAATATTCTTCAAAATAAAATTAAGTGTATTTATTTGCAAGAAAGCAGAAACAAATACAGCATTCATTGCCAAAAAATCCAATGGCAGGGTTGGGTAATAGGGTTGGGGAGGGCTTTTCAGGCAGAAGGAAAATAATCCCTGAAGAATGAACTTTAAGCAGTAAGTATAACAGAATACTCAATTATTTTTCTTAATGTAAATTACTATTTACCATTTAAATTTATTATAACTATTTTTGTGATTTAAAATATATTTTAAACTGGAAAACATTGCAATATTAAATATACGTGAAGAAAAATAAATAAGGTTAATAATGTTTTATAGACTATGTCAAAAAAGAAGTATTTCCAAAAGTGTTCTGTAATATCCACACAAGTACTAATGGAATAATAAAAGTATGCATGCCTAAAAAGCTAATGGAAATTGTAAAGACAATAAAAGAAATAAAAAGCAAGGAAACAGATAGAAAGCAATTAGTTAGACAAAAGATTTACAATCACCTAGACCAATAATTAAACATCAGATATAAGTGAATTAAATCGTTCATGTAAAAAGCAAAAATTAGCAAACTGTATACATTAAGTGAAAGTCAAGGATACACTCTTTTGCAACAGGCAAAACTTAAATATTTGGACATAGATAATTTGAAAGTAAAGGTAAGCAAAAATGTGTAACATGCAAAAGGTAATGAAGACAAAGTTGGCATAACAGTATTTGTATCAGAAAACTAGGTTTAATGGCAAGATTTATTACTCTCAATGTAGATGAATATTTCTTAATAATACAAACATTCATTCACTAGAAGTTATACATAACCTAAATTTTTATACACAGAAAAGCATAACTTCAAAATATTTAAACATTGACATATAAAGAAGAGGTAGACAAAACTATAGTGCAAGCTGAAATTTTAACAAAATTTTCTCAGCAATGACAAAGCAACCAAAGTCATCAGTAAAGAAATACAAATTTTGAGCAGAATGATTAACCACTTTACTTGAATTGAGAGTCTTCAAATACCTATTTCACCCATATTCGTTATAAGTGAACACAAATCGTTTTCCAAATTAGTTAAAAAGTAAGTCCCAACAACCGTTCAGTGACTGAAAGTATTAACAGTTTGTTCTTTGCCTACAGAAGAACTCAGTTAGAAACCAGTAATAAGAAGATGGGTAAAAAAATCTCAAATGGCTTGAAAATAAAGCATTACACTTCTCAATAGTCCATAATCAAAGTCAAAATAACAAAGAAATTTTTGGTACTAAATGATAATGAAAATAAATGATATCAAGACGTGCTCTGTGATTTTCTAATCTTCTGATATAAGTATTGGTGTGATACATTTTCTTCAGAGAAAATGTATTTTCTTCTTTGAAGAAAATGTATTCCACAAATACCTATATTAGAAGAGTGGAAATCAAGGATCTAAGTATCCATCTTAATTAACAGAATAATAAAGGAATTATTAGGAATGAAAATCAATAAAATAGAGGAAAAATAATAGAAAATCAATAAAGCCAGAAGTTATTTGTTTGAAAAGATTAATTTGGAAAAATGCCTGTAATAACTGAGTAAAAAAAAATTACTCTGGCCAGGAGTGGTGGTTCATGCCTGTAATCCCAGCACTTGGGAAGGCTGAGGCTGTAGGATTACCTGAGGTCAGAGGTTTGAGATCAACCTGGCCAACATGGTGAAATCCTGTCTCTACTGAAAGTACAAAATTAGCCAGGTATGGTGGTGTGTGCTTCTGATTCCAGCTCCTTGGGAGGCTGAGGCAGGAGAATCACTTAAACCCAGGAGATGGAGGTTGCAGTTAGTAGAGATTGCACTGTTGCACTCCAGCCTGGGCAAAAAGAATGAAACTCTGTCTCAAACAAAGCAAATATTCAAGGCCAGGTGCAGTGGCTGACACTTGTAATCCCAGCACTTTGGGAGGCCAAGAAGGATGGATCATCTGAGGTCAAGAGTTTGAGACCAACCTGACCAACATAGAGAAACCCCATCTCAACTAAAAATACAAAAATTAGCCAGGCATGGTGGCACATGCCTGTAATCCCTGCTACTTGGGAGGCTGAGGCAGGAGAATCCACTCAAACACAGGAGGCAGAGGCTGTGGTGAGCCGAGATCACACCATTGCACTCCAACCTAGGCAACAGGAGTGAAACTCCCTCTCAACAACAACAACAAAAACTACAAATATGAATGTAAAACTAGCAGCATTTCAGAGCCTATGACTAGTATAAAGATACCAAATAAAAAACCAAAAACTTTAAAAACTGATTTAAAATTTTACATAAAATGGACAAAGATTTTGAAAAGCACAACATCATAAAACAGATACAAGAATAAATAAGAAAATCTGAATTATCCTAATGTATTTTTTAAAAATTAAATCTGTAACTAAAAATTCAGCCAGAAAGAAATTTGCTAGCTCAAATAATTTCCCCTGTGAATTATTTCAAATATTGCAGAAAAAATTCATTATCTTAAATATTTTCAGTTATTAGGAAAAATTGGGAAAGTCACAACTCATTTTGTGAGGTCAGCAGAAATTTTGCTCAAACTCTTGCAATTAAAAATACAAGAATAAAAATTTAAGGAATATCTATATGGCAAAAAATATTTGAAGCATCCACATGACATGCATAAAAAATTTTATATTTACTGATAAAACAATGAAACAGGAGAATATCTTCCTAACTTTGGCATTATTTGATTTCTTAACCAAGACTTCCGTATATTAAAGGATATCACTAAGAGAGTAAAAAGGCAGTCCATATATCAGTGGAAAACATTGACCAGTTGTCAAAGACAGACCCATAGCCAGAACATAAAAAGAATTCAATGTATCTTAGAAATGGTATGTAGACAACTAAAAAAAAAAAAAAAAAAAGACAACTCAGTTTAAAAAAGTGGAGAAATATCTTCAACAGGTAAAAGGGGATGTTCAAATAGACAATAAGCATATGAAATGTTATGAAACCTTATTAGTGACAAGAGAAATGGGAATTAAAACCAATGTGGTACAAATACACATAAGCAAAATGATTAACATAAGACATCTGGCATCACCTAGATAGACATAGTGAGAATGTAGGCAACTAGATTCCCATATGCTTCAATAGGAGTACCAATTGGCTTAACCATTTTGGAAAAAAAAATGGCAGTATTTACTTAAAGGAGATATAAGCATCTTCTGTGAATCAGAAATTTTCATATGTGCATCGGGGGCAAATACAGTAGGGTTTATAGCAGTGTTATTCTTATTAGGTAGAAACTGAGAATGTCTACAGTATCCAGCAACAGAAGGGTAGATTGATTTTAATATATTCATAAAATAGAATTACACTAATAGAAAAGACTAATCTCTTCCACTTGCAAAAACACTTCTGAATCACAGACATAGCAGTGAAAGAAAGAAGACAGAGAGACACAAAAAAAAATGCAAATAGTATCATTCTGGAGTGTGTGTGTGTGTGTGTGTGTGTGTGTGTGTGTGTGTGTTCTAAAACGGGCAATTCCTCAATAGGATTCAGGATCACTATTACCTTTAGACGGAAATATCCGGGGGCTTCCAGGTGTTGGCAGTGTTCTAATTTTTGGCACGAGTAGGGGTTGCACAGTTGTGGTCATCTTTGGTACAATTAAAAAATTTTTGCATTGCACAGTATTCATTTTATTATATGTAGGATACATTTTAACAAAAAAAATTGTAAAAATGTAAATGTAAGTGCATATTATTCTCTTGAATGTTCTCTGGATTCTTGCTTTCTGAAACGTTTGTCATTTTCAGCTGCTTTGGACCTTTGATCTTTGACCTTTTGATACCCCACTTCTAATAGTTTAGTTTATAGACTTGAGTCTTTTTCCTGCCAACTCTCCAGCAGGCACTTGAAATCTCTTCGATGGCTTCTGCCAGAGAATTTCTGCTCATGATATTCCCCTGAAAGCATGACTCTTTTCATTTGCTCTGAAAAACACATCTCTCATCTCATCTGCTCAAATGCTTTTTTAAAATGCTTTCCCAAGAAATTCATGACTACTATCATTTTGAGGTGAAACAGCTAACATCTGTGGCTAGGGAAAAATAATAAAACATTCTCCCTAAAGAGCTTCTCCTTCCATGTACTATACAAGTTCTATTATCTCAATGTTTGTACTAAGAAATAATATGTTCTAATTATTTTCTTCTGGTTTATGCAAAACAGAGAGAGAAAGAAGAAAGCATTAACCCTCCTTTTTCATAGCTTTTGTTAATGATGTCAACTGAACTTCAGAAATTAGATCTTGTTTTATTTGTGATTACCTATCACATTAATTTTTTAGGGTTTATGAAGCATCGGAAGTTATCTTCAGCAAAATGTGAAACTCAAATCTTCCATATATTCTTTAGATGAATGAATGGATAGATGGGTAGATACGTGGTTAATTAAATTTATTTCTGTACATATTCTTAAAGAAATCTGGAGCAAAGGAAAACATTTGGAAACGGCTTAGAATAAAATGTACATAGATTAGAGTGATGATTTAGTCTATTACCTTCTATGATATATTTAATAGTCATTCAGCAACTGCTTTAAACATTCCTGCTAAAAAGATTTTTCACTATTTTGGAAATATTATTCACCATTCAGAAAATTAGTAGTTAGAAATTTCTTTCCTACATTGAGCCCTAAATTTCTGCCTTTTCACTGTTAAAAGATAAGCTCCAATTTACAGAATTTTCCTTCATTTTTGTTCGCTGATATAGTCCAAATACCCAGACAGTCTTTGCCATATAGCAGGTCCTAAATAAATATTTATGAATGAATAAATCCATCTTCAATAGACCTTCAAGTATTTGAGGGCAGCTGTCATATACTTTTTTAGTGTTCGTGTGTATATCATGGCTAATTTTAGATTTTTCAACCTTTTATTTGAAAAGGTTCTTTTCATACCTCTCATCATCTTGTTCGCTGTAATAGTACATTTTTATGTCAACTTGGAGGGTGATTTTACAAGAGATTAATATTTAAATTGGTAAATTTTAAGTAAGAATAATTTCCTTCCATAATGGGGTGAGCTTTACCCAAAAAGTTGAAGGCAAAAATAGAATAAAAGTCTAGCCTCCAAGAGAAAAAGGAAATTATTAATCAGATTGTGTTCAGATATCATCTGCACCATTGGCTCTCCTGGTTTTGAACCTGTTGGCCAAAACTGCAGATTCTGACTTGCCATCCTCCATAATTGTGTGAGCCAACTCCTTATAATAAAGCTCCCTCTCCTCTCTCCTGCTTCCTCTCTTCCCCCCTCCTCCTGTTTCTCCTCCTATCTTCTCTCTCTCTCCACCCATCCCCCGCTGCCAGCAATAACCTCAGGTCACACATCTGCAGGTCTTGCATTCACTGTTTGAATCCAGATGCAGAACCCATGGACATAGAGGGATGACTTTATATAATTGTTGATCTCATCACTTCCTATTTTTATAATCATGTATTCGTTCTTGTACAAGTTCCAAATGTGTGCTGGACATTGTTTTAGGAGTTAAAGAAACAAAGGCTACCCTGAAGTACCTTACGTTCCAGAAACTCATATCAAGTGGCATATGTTTTATGCCTAGGTGTCAAGGTCGCCAGTTGGACAAACACTGTTTCCATTCTTTGCTTTTCTGGTATTTTCTGGTTTTATATGTCATTATAATTCTAGGGACATCTCTGACCTCTGGAACTCTAGAGTTAATATCTACAACCTAAGAAAATCATCAAGTCTCCTAATTGGTTCTGCTCATTATGAGGAGGCTTAAGGTTTTCTGATCCTGCTTCCCTGTTAGGTATTGACATCTTCATATGCCATTTCAGTTAAAAATTAGATGAAACTCAGCACCTTCTTTTTTCTCCCAAAGAATAATGTAGCCGAACATTTAATATATTTCACTGACTTTTTGAAGAATACTGGTTTCATATAATGCAACTTATTGCCTTCCACTATGTGATTTTTTCCCCCATATCATCCCTTTTAGATCACCAACAGAAGCTCCATGCTTAAAAATTTGTCTCCGTATCATGCACTTTGACATATCCCCTCAAGAAAATTCTTGAAATTTGCTATACCAAGGGCTTCTTAGGACCAAAATTCAGGATGGCTTTCAAGAATTATCAAAGTATTTTTTCCAATAAAGACTATTTTCTCCTTTAAATAAACTCTGGTTCAAATTGCATAATTTATTCAGCTCGTTAAATGCACAGTTATGCGTTTTGTGTTTTTATGCTCTTACTAGGTTGAGGATACTGTGAATGTATAATCTACATTTTAAATAACATTGAAGCAATAATTTTAATAAAAGATATGTTATAACTGAATTAATAACATTAAATTCTTAAAATTTCATTTTTTTATGTTTATGGCATTTGATAAGAACTTTGAATATATATGCAGTTTTTAAATTTTCTAAAATTTTATAACTTCCTTAAGAAATGTTTATCTTTTCCAAAGTTCATTTGAAGACATTCTATTTTAATTATGTGTTGGAATTTGAAGATAATATTTTATAAATAGAGATTATTTATATCATAGAATCTTATGAATGAATTATTTCCATTTCATTTTACTCTATAGATAGTATAAACATTATACTTTAGTTTGGTTAATTAATCCGCCATGGCATAAGCTCTGTAAACATTTTGCATGAACAGTTCAGCAAGTAGACACATCTGAAATTCAAATGGCTGTTTCTGTTTGCCAAGAACTATATTCACTACAGTTACAAGACAATCACTTAAATTTTACCTAAATTATTTACAGCTATTATTAACCCATCTACCAAATGTACTGAATAAAATGTATTCACAGTCTTATATATTATCAGGTAAGCCATACTTTGCTTCTTGGGAGGTATGTAAAAAGGAACGCAGGATTAAGTAAGATCAACATTATTCCTCCTCAAAAAATGTGAAGAGAAAATTATTAAGAAGCTTTTTCTGTCTTGTTAAATAAAGAAGCTTCATCAAATTTATGAACCTAGAACTTCATGTCTTTTGACCGAACAGAGACAATTCTAATAAGATATAATAGGATTAAAGAGAGTAGTGAGAAGGCTCTCAGTTGGGATCATACCGAAAAAAGCTGAGATGAAATGACTTGCCAGAGGTTATGTATGGGAGACTAATTTCTATGGCATCCCCATTAGTGGACTAAAACCAGAGAGGAATGATATATACAGAAATATTTTAACTTAACGGTCTCTTGAAATCCAAATCCAAATTATTTCAAAACTGAAATTTCAGATAGTACAGTAATTCACCAATATATGAATAACTATGTTTTTATTACCCTTGTAATAAAATATGTAGTTTTAGAATTGAGTAGGTTCGAATACAAAGAAAGTCTTCACATCAAGGAATTCTATTATATTTATGTGTTAATAAATGACCACCATTGAATAATTACTATTAGTTATTTAGTTTCCTGGACACCAGGGACACAAAGGACTATAAACAGTGGTCGCTGCAGTCAGAACCTGGAAGTAAATTAGGAGAAAGGGGCAAAGAATTACTTATGACAGCACATAAGGCAGATAATAAGGAAGCAAAGAATACAATGGGGAATAGCAGGGGAAAAACTATTTGATTAATTCATTAATAAGGAGATTTTTTTTCAGGTGAAGATAAAGTGCCATATAGAGGAAAAAGTACATGCAAGAGTAGCAGGATGGCAAAGCACGGTTTTAAAGAATTATAAACACATCAATCCATTGAGAATGTGTTATGCTTGGAAAACGCGAAAAGATGGATCTTGAGAAGGAATTAAAGAGGACATGAAAGAGCTTTATAGGTATAGTAACAAGCATGGATTTAATCCTGTTTGTAAAAGAAGGAGCCTTTGAAGCCATTCAGGGTGAGCGATTTATGCCAACTTTTACGTTAGTACAATCACTTGGGCGTAAGGCAGAACATGAGCTGGATGGCAATAGGAGCAGAGTGGTAAGGCAGCTGAGAGCATGGACTAAAGTAGTGGTAATGGGAATAGAGAGAAATATGTTTATTGCTCACATTAAAGAGGTAGAATAAGCGGAGTTGGTAATTATTTAGACATGTGTGGAAAGGGAGAGACAAAAGCTATGGATAACCCTAAGTTTGTAGCATTGACAACCCGGTTGAAGTGTAATGCTCATGTCCAAAAGAAAGGAAAATTACAATGAGGATCATATTGGAAGAAAAATAAAAGTTATTTTGGACATGCTGAGATTGAGATTCAAGTGGTAATGTAGACAGTGGGCCGTAGTTTCTGGAACTCAGTGAAATGATGTAGACTAGAGATAATAATTTCAGAGTCCCCCATACATTACTAATTGTTGGCATCACTGAAGTTAAGTAAATGTTTTTATCAGAGGAAGCAGGTAGAATTGAAAGAGTTTTAGAGCCTTGGTGAATGCTACAATTTAAAAGATGTGAACTGGAAGAAAAAATTATAAGGGATCTAAGAAAAAATGTGGGATGAAAACATAATGGTATTTCAGAATCCAGGGAAGGAAATAATTTCCAAACATTTAACAAAATTATGCTGCATCTCAATGAATAAGATAGGGGCTAAAAAGTCTCCATTGAATTTAACCATAATCAGCTGTTGACCAAGCTCATGAACCAATTTTATTGCTTAGGAAGTAATAGAAGACAGACTACAGTGGAATTTTTTAAAACAGTGAAAATTTAGAAGTAGCACATATAAATTGCATTTTTCAAAGTGTGAGAGAAAAGAAATGCATAGTATAATAAGGGGGCAGTCAAAATGTGCTGAGTTATGGTGTAATAACAAAGAAGCCTGATATCATTCTGTTTAAATCAACTAAAGTTTACTTCTTGCATAGGTGTCATGTTCATCTCAGGTCAGCAGAGGATTCTGATCCACATTGTCCTCCTCCAAATCAACAGAACCTTCAAAATTTAGGATTATATATGGGAGAAAAAAAGAACATAAAAACTGTGTACTAAATATTCAGGGCTTCTGCCCAGAGGTGACAAATGTCACTTCTGCTCATGTATCATGACCAAAATCAGTCATATACTCATGCCTGCATTTGAGGAGATCTAAGTGCATTTTACACACTTCCAAGAATGAAATTAAAAATTGGAACATTTATGAAAATTACAGAAACTGTTGTGGTTTGTTCTGGTCAGAAAAAAAAATGTTTTATTCAATCTCCTTCCTTAATTTATGAGGCCTAATCACTCATAAGTCCAATTTAATCATAAGGTCAAAATAAATACTGGTTTTCTAGATGAAAGATCTTTTTTCTTAAAATGATAAATGAGAGTGTTTAGATCAGCCATGGCTGTGGCCACTCTTGCTTTGGAGATCTATGAATTTAGAAAGACATGTTAACCGCCCCAGAAACTTACCTCAATAAATAATCAAGGAACAGGACCTAGATAACCACAATAAACAATAAACTACAAACCCATTTGGAAAATAGAACAATGCAATATGCATCAGAAATCAATTCTTCTTTGGCACTATCTTCCATAGCCACAACTGAAATGGACATCAGAAAATATTCTCTCCTTAGATGCTGAAAATTGTTCTCAGATTACTTTCTATACATAGATAGTTGGGGCCAAGTGTCCTTGTAAGTGTCAAACAGCAATAGTAATTTATAGTCCATGCTGATTGTTCCTTTGACAATGTGTTCTCTTTACAAACTTAGTTGGCTTCTTATCAATTTCATTCCAGTAAAATTCATGTGTTAATATTCACAAATACCTTGAGCTTATCAGACTTTGTAGGTACACATTCTTATTCAATGTGCCTTGAGGTATGATTCCCATTTGAAATATTCACTGGATATCATAATCTTCATTAGGCTTTTTTTTTTTTTTAATGATGTACCTCATCTAGGCAGTAATTTGAAGTATGACTGTCAAGGTCATTTTTAAAAATTTTATTTTTGTCCTAAGGCAATAAAATGGATTGAAAATGGTTAGTATTTTTTAACATGCAAATCTTAGTTTTTATGTACATTTCATTTTTTTTAAGTCTTTCAATATTTTTCCCTCCTGTTTAGTATCTCAAAACAGTTGTCTTTTTAACATTGTAAACCTCCACATTTCTGGATATGGTTTCTTTCTTTTTATTTGTTCTTGAAAACTGGGCAGTGTATTTTGAGGTCTTACTTTTTTTTGTAATACTTTGCTAAATGTAGTGAAAAGTAACGAACGCACTCTATTTCCTTCTCTTTTCAACATTTCCCTTTAGCACTACACATCCATCACATATATGGTCTGCCTTCCAAGTTACAACTAGCAATATTTTATCAAAAGTTTTGCCGCTACGTAATGTGTATCATATCTTTTCAGCCTTAAATAACAGCTTTCTCTTTGCTGCCCATATAGATAATGAGACAGTATATTGTACATAAGAGTTTTATTATTTAGCACCCAAATTCCAAAACTTCACTTTTATATTAAACAGGATGAAAGAAGTTAGGCTTTGATAAAAGCGACCCCAAAAGTTCGGAGCTTAAAAATAAATATTTCTTTCCTGCTCACATCCCATTATTTTCATCTCAAGTCAGCAGGGATGTCTATTCAATATCCTCATGGCTAATGGATCCAGGCTGGCAAACATCTACATTTTGGACTACCTGTTGCAGCAGTATTAAAAATTGTAAAGTCTTGTGCTGTGTATAGAGGTTTCTGTGCAAAAGTTAGGTGTATCGTATTTCTAATTTTTCTTCATTTTAAAAAAGCCTTTCGGTTTGAATTAATTTTAGATTTATAAAATCGTTGAAAAAATAGTACAGAGTTTCCATATCCCTTACCCAGCTTCTCCTAACTGTAATATATTGCATAACTATGGTGCAATGATCCAAAAAGATACATTATATTTTATTGGCAATACTCCTGCATGCCTGGAATGAGGAGAATCTTACCATTGGTGAGCTGTCTTATTGGCTACCACAGGAAATACCTAGAGATATTGGTGGGATTAAAACATCAGTTCTACTGTTATTCTTAAGGTAGAAGTGACTGAATATGTTTCTTTGCTGAGGAGAACTATCCAGAAGTGTGAGAAATCATAAACACCAGGAAGAATGATATTAATTTTGTTGGAGCATTGTTGCTAAGGAAAATAAAGAAGATAGGACCCCTGCACAGGCAAAGCCATTATCCTTGAAAAATAAATGGGATTTTTTTATCTCTTTTGTCAAAGGGAAAAATAAAGTCATATTGGTATAGATAAACTTAATTTTTTTTTTTTTGAGATGGAGTCTCTCTCTGTTGCCAGGCTGGTGTGCAGTGGTGCAATCTCTGCTCACTGCAACCTCTGCCTCTTGGATTCAAGTGATTCTCCTACCTCAGCATCCTGAGTAGCTGGGACTACAGGTGCACGCCACCACACCCAGCTAATTTTTGTATTTTTAATAAAGACATTTTTTCATGATGTTGACCAGGATGGTTTCTATCTCTTGAAGATAAGGTTAAATTTGAAAGTTCCTGAGAGCCAAGACTTTCGCAGGGAAGCTGAAAGTCATTGCAAAGATTCTAGGGTGTATATAATGTATTCAAAATGTCTTCTGCAGCTTAGGTTAACTGAAAATTATACTATATGAGAAACCATTACCTGAATTCGTTTATATTTTATAATACAAATAGTTGTTTCATCTCACAGCTAAAACTGAGAAGGTAAAAATATATGTAGTATAAAAGTTTTTAGCCAAAACAGACTTGTATTTTTCAGAGAATCTGTTTACAAAGTGTTTCTCACTTTACTGGTAGGCTCCCTGAGAGAAGTACAACTATAGTAATTCTAAGTTTTATATTAAAGATTGAGGAAAAGAGAAGAAGATAGCAAACAAAAGAGAGAACAAAATTTGCATTGAGCAAAGAATTCCTGAGTGATTATTCTCCACCATTATGAGAATAGTGCTTATGAAAAATTTTATAAATCTACAGAAAGCAAAAATTGCATAATATTTTATTATGTATTATATTTTAGGTGATAGATAACTTTTATTTTCTAAAAATCTACTCCTTAGTTTTTATTTTAGTGAAGAACATGATTACCTAGGATCACTTGAAAGTAGCATGGCATGTAAACATTATATAAGATTTGCAAGATCCAAATGATCACGATTAAAAGCAAACTTAGAACTCACTTCCTACTTTGGCGTTTACAGTGTCACTCTCCTGCCAAGTGTTTTTAAGTGCCAGTTAGTGGACTTTGGTAAAATGCTGGTCTTTGTAGCATTTACACTCCAGAAGGGAGGATCAAGCATGCACTTATATGCTTTATCATTTGCACCTCAAATTTGGAATATAGAAACACAGTGCCATATCTCACATACATGTTTGACACGTCTGGAGTAGCAGAAGTCCAATACATCTCTTTCTGTATCTCCTACCCATTTTTCCTCCTTCTGCAAATAAATTATCCAAAACAACTTGGATTATTCAATCCAAGATGCCCATTTTTGCTTTCAAGTGCTCTTAAAAACTAAATAAATGAATATTATTTTTAAAAAGGAACATGAAGCACCCGCTAACCTCACTAGGTGGCTTTCATTCTATTGAACTTTCATTCTATTGCACTTTTTCTGCCACTCACATGGTTGCTTCCAAGTTGCAAGCAGATAATTTCTATTTCTTGGAATGATAAGCCTACTGCTGGAATAGTAATACATTCTTAGAATATAGTGAAGAGAGGCAAAGAGCTTTCATCCTGGTATCCTCAGCTGTTGTCACCTTCAATAGTTCCATCAGTTACAACAATTTATTCACTGGTGATAATACAATCACTTATTATAACTTGTGAGAATTATCTCACTCATTCAGTCAAAGGAACTTCCTATGTATTCTGTTGCTTACACTTACATGTTCAGAAATTATTCAGAAGCACACACTCTTTTGTGAGCACAGCCCTTATTTAGAACTATTTTAATCTATCATGATGGTTCTGATCACACTAAAGCTCAAAGAGAAATAGAGCTTCAGTTCAAATTGAATGTGCTCCCAGGAAACTTTGTCTCCAAATGTCCCATAGCTTCCTCTGAGGGAAAGCTCACATTTCAAGTGTTACTAAAAATGGAATTCTTCAGTAGTCCACCAACAATAAATGTGTTACTTTATTTTTTTCAGAAAAATGGGGGACTACTTATAAATACACAATGAGAAGGATTCAATTAAATTGATTCTTCCCAGAACAAAAATATTTATCAAGGTTATTTATTACGCCTTCCACCTACACAATTTTAAAACGGAAACTTAACAATAAAATAAATAAATTAGATGATAATGATGATGACAATAATAGATAGGTAGATAGATGATGGATTAGATAAACAGACAGAAAATAGTGTATTAAAGAGTATGGCTCAATTTTTTTTATGTTCTACTGGTGACAGTTTTAAAGTCTCACCATTCTTTCTTCCCTTCTGCTTCACACCCAGGCAAACTGATTAGAAAACCCAGGCGTTCTCTCCTTTCTTAGGTCCACACAAGCCCCTTCCCACATCGGAGAACTTTTGCCCATGCCCCACTTCTTAACCCTAATTTAAAAAGCCAAGCAATGTCTTTTATGTGTGTGCTCTGTCAAGCCATTTTGAGACCTACTTGGTAGCTTCCCTGCTCCTCCCAAAAAGTCTCATTGCATGAGTTATAAATCTTCTCATATCTTATTGGTGTTTGAGTGTGTCAGCATCAGTCTTGAGACTCAAGTCAGATTTGAGGTGGGAGTGCATCCTGCTCTGCAGAGTAGCCCCAGTGTTTGGTGCTGTGAGTAGGATCTCTAAAACATAATTACCACACAAGAAGAAATCTTTCTTTTCTTGCCTTTGCTTGCTAACCGGCCCTGCTGTGTGCAGGTTAGCTTGTACTCTGAACTGTGCAGCTTAGAGCTGCATTTTGCTGAATTCTACTAAGCCTTGCTTATAGATGTCACTGAGCTATGTTTTTATAATTGGCATTTAGGGACAAGAGTATGAGACTGGGGCTCTCTTTACAGTGGTCTCAGTTCATGTGTCTCAGCCTGCCAAAGCTTCAATAGGAGGCCTCAACCAGACATTCCTTATCCAATTTAGAGTACTAGATATCACTGATAGTAACCAAAGCAACCATTTCACTTTTCAGAATACATAATACTGGGCCCTCGCCCAAGATATTCAACAGAATTTTCACCTCTTTTACTTGCCTCAGACTGCTTCCTTACAAAGCACTGTAATCGCTTACTTAACTTCAAATTCAATTAAATGAAAAATGGCAAACTTAGGTCACCAAACATAAGAAATAAATTGTATTAAAGGGTGACTCCCTCTTTTGACATTGGTTTGTTGATAACTTTTAAGCCTTATCCTTCCCCTTTTTTCCCCTTCAGTCCCACCTTTAAAAAGGCTGGTAAGAACGCCTGACCACAATAAAAACCCCAAACCTGCTCTCTCAAGCTATTTTCAGATCTATTTTGGAACTCCCCTGCTTTCCCTAGAAAGTTTCATTATGTGACTCATAAAACTATTCATATCCCTCCGGGTGTGTTGGGGGAGGCGAGGATATGGGGCTGGGGGGTGGGATTGTCAGTCTTCACATCCAAGCCAGTTTTCAGTAGGATTTCATACTGCTTTTGAGGGGTGATCACTATATATAGAGAGAGATTTAAAATGGAGATTTTAAATTATGAGGCTGGGCATGGTGGTTCACTCCCAGCACTTTGGGAGGCTGAGGCAGGTGGGTCACAAGATGAAGAGATTGAGGCCATCCTGGCCAACATGGTGAAACCATGTCTCTACTAAAAATACAAAAATTAGCTGGCTTTGGTGGCACGCATCTGTAGTCCCAGCTACTCTGGAGGCTGAGGATCACTTGAACCTGGGAGGCAGAGGTTGCAGTGAGCCAAGACTGTGCCTGGTGACAGAGTGAGACTCTCTCTCAAATAATAATAATAATAATAATAAAATCAGGAGAGCTATTGTAGGGACTAAAATTCTGCATGCAAAATTATAGTGGATTTTCATACCTTGATTAAGGGTTCATGGCTGGTGTCTGATTCACAGCCTGATTAATATCACATTCATTGACAGATAAGTAACTTCCTCCTAAAACACTGGGAATTGAAAGAATGTTAAAAAAATGAGGTGAATGGGAAGACATAAGAATAAATGCTGTGTGCAAAATAACTAATACCCATTCCTCTTGGAGGGTGAGTGCCTTCAGCTGAATAATATTTTGATGAACTGATTTATTTCTTGCTGAAACTCCAGTTTCCTCACACACTAGCAGTTATCCCCTCAGAAACCCAAAGCCCATAGTTAGGACTGCTATTGTTGAGAAAAACGACACCATAATATCCAGACTGTCCAATGTGAGAAAGCTTGTCTCTGCCGTCATGCGATGCAGCCAAGCCAAGAAATAATGTCTGCAAGCTGTGGCACGAACTTGTGGATGATTGTTTTGGCGTCTGTCAGCTTTAGTCTTTCTTTCATTGTGACATCTCAGTTCCTATTTGTCTCAGCCTACATTTCTTGTCAAACTCTTCAATATCCCAAAGTCAGTAGGATCTTCCTGAAAATGATCACAATATACATACAAGATAGCATAGATGTATAGGATCTATTTTCCTTGCAACCTTTTATGCAACCAGCATACAAGCCATATGATTTTGCTGATGTTCACATAATTTTTGCTTGTAATATTAGCTTACCAAACTTGTTCAACATGTGTGGGGTCTTTTTCCAATGCTAATTTCTATGCAACACGTCACATTATTTTTTTCTGCTATTGTTAGTGCTTTCATTACTGTTTGTTAAGGTTTTCCATTTTAATCCATAGTAGGAACAAGTTGCCTATTCCCAGATTGGGTTTTTGCTCTCTGCTGTGCACAGATTGGGAGTGTAGAATTTCTAATGAATTCTCTTCATGTTTACTTTTACTGTATGCCAAATTATGGGGCTTTATTATAGCAATTCCCTTGCTTGCTTTAAATCCTGTCATCCTGCGCAGCTCAAATGTCTGTTGGACAACAAGGCCTTCACCAATTGTTACAAATTTGAAATTATATGGTTAGTTTATTAAAGGCATTGGGTCACAGCTAATCATTGAAACTGTTTCTGGGTATTTACATGATTTATTCTTTTGGAGCTCTTCATATACACATATTTTTAAGTGTAAGTTTCTAGGATTCTCCTTTACATAATAGTATTAAGGAGGCATTATTTCAATTTACATTATTGACCTTCACTTTCTCATTTAAGCATATTTTCTCTCTGCTGCCTAAGGTTCTTTTTGAATAAGTCAGCCTTACTTGATGGAATAACTGGATGTGGAAATACTGCGAGGTTTGCTATCATTTAGACTTGGTTAAGTGCCTATAACTCTGTCACTACAAAATTACATGTATATTCAATGACATTTGTTTTTCTCATTTTGCCCATTACAAAGGATCCTTGTGATTTTTCTATCATTAAAGAGGAAGTTCTTTGTTGTAATATGAACATAAGGGATATGGTGTTTCATTGATAATCCCATCTAAACCTGAACATTATGCACTTGCCTATAGACACTTCCTTAATAATATTCTTCATATTAAATATTCTTTCCAGGTCATCAGAACTCATACCATACAATAAAAACACCCTAGTCTAGGATTTTATCTTTGTTTCTTTAATACATTGTTATTTCTGGCATTTAATTTATTTCTGTTGCATTTTAGAAGCCTATTTAATGTTAAAATTTATCAGTGAAGCGAATGAAATGAGAGTACAGAGACGGAGCTTGAGAATAGATATTGGTTGCATAATGTTATCTTTCCATTCTGATTGCATAAGTGATCATAGAGCTTGGCTTGTTACATGTCTTCAGACGAGACAATACAATAGAAGAATGTGATGGAAAATAGTCTTTCAAGCAATACCCTTCTGATAGTCCTTTTCTCTAATCAAAAGAGAAGAAATCTCTTCATTTTCAAGTTAGAAAGAGAATTCACTACAGCAACATGACTTTTCCCAATGGCCCTATTTTTGAAAATATAGCAAATATGTCTCATAGCTATGATTCCAAATTGAGGCCTCAGATATTTTTAAAAAAAAGTTGAAAGTTTTGGATGTCCTCTCGTCAAGGATCTAACACTTGTAAAATTCAAATACAGAGCCACATAATCAAATTATCAGCCTGATTAATAACATCTGATTAATTGCCAATATGTAGACCTCTCTGGAAATGTTTGGATGGAAGAACACTGTTTAGTCTCTTATCTCTTATTCCCGAATACAACCAGGAATCCAAGAGTCAATCTCATTTTACCTACCCAGATAAAGCATAAAAAAGTCTCTCCTGCTGAAATAATACCTGCCTCATGTACTTTTCACTGAATTTGAAAGCATTCATAGTGCTTGGGCTCAGGCAGGTCCAGCAGAAAACAGAGCTGAAGCAGTAGAGAATTAAAGTCAATATAGCTTGTCAATGTGTGAATATTGACGTCTCCCTTATAAACCAATCTAGTAGAGAAAGACAGCCAAGAAAGTGTCAGTTTTCAAACAATTAGAAAAAAAAATCATTACTTTTCCCTTTGTGACCTATAAAAATATAGCTGGGTGAAATACTGAAAAATTTTTTATTATCTCTTTATCAGGTGAGAGACATCAGTGGAGAAAGAGAATAAATAGTTCACCCTAACAACACTCTTTTCTCTACATTGATAAGTACAACTCAAAGATTATTTTTCATTGAAGTTTTTGTCTTATAGTTTCATCTACAATTACATAAAGCTCACTATGCACAAGACACTATTTTAGGTGGTGTTAGAGCTCCAGATCATAAAAATATAAAGGTTGGGATATTGGAAATTATCAAGTACAATTGTTTAATTTAAAGTATAAAGAAGACAGGCCATAAGTCTCTAGTTGAAGGTTTTCTTCTGCTCAATTTCTTTTTAATTGTTCCTTATTCTAAAAGTCCAGCAACTTCAAGGACTGTAGTCCTGTGTCTTCATTCTGCAAAATCCCCACAGCAGCCAGTAGCAGCTCACAGTGCACTAATTATGTTTATGTAAGAGTGGTATGAACAGCTTTCCGATCCAAAAGGAATTATCTCTCAGGTCATGTCATTGCTGCTGGTTCTTGGAGCCACTTTGAGTACTAACAAGACTTTCAGGTTCAAATAAATGCATTGGTCTTTCATAGGAAGAAGGATATTGTGGGATAAAGAAAGAGAAAAAAGCTGGATACAGATAAAATCTGCACCACGGATTTGGTGATGGGAAGATGGAGAATTTCTAATTCTTGAATTTGTCTTCCAATTTGTTAGCACATGTGACACAGAAGCACATGTAAGGAAAGAGGGTGAAGATTTAAGATTGGGGTTAGTGGGAACGTTAGAAGATAAAAGACAGTATATTTTCTAGGCAGAAGATTCCACTTACAGTTGATTTTCATTAATTTTCAGTACAGTTCGTCAGCCTCAGCTGTGTGATTTTCTGCAACCGTTCTCTAACCCTTTCTTTCAGGAATGGAAAAGCAGATTCTTATTTTAAATGAGAGTGAAGTTCTTCCAAGTGTTTGTGATACAGGAAGAATGAGGATACTGAGGGAATACTATTAGAAAAAGAATAAATGATAATAATGAATCATGGAATCCAAGTTGCATATGGAAGCAAATGTAGACAACTGAGCTACAGGGTTTTCAAGAAGTCAAATAAGTGAGGGAGTGAAAGTACGATAGCAATAAAACAGCAAGAATAAAAGTTTAAGGCCAAGACCGTGTTTTACTTTTTATACTTCTCTATTGTTTATGGCATAGGGCAAAGTATTTAGAGGATTTTTTAAAATGCTACATATCCATTAAGAATTTTTCAAATAAAAAGCTTAAAAATTGTGAATCCAAAAATCACATCGATATTGTTATGATAGATAAATAGTTAATGGGCACAAATTACTACTTCTACTTCTATCATTACCTACTAAAAATAGCTAATTTGTGATAATTAATGTTCTCCACAGAGGCAGAATCAATAAGATATAGATAGATGTGTAGAGAGAGATTTCTAATAAGGGATTGGCCCACAAGATTACAAAGGCTGAGAAGTCCCACAACCTGCCATCTGTAAGGTGGCGGCTCAGGAAAGCTAGTAGTATAATTCCAGTTCAAGCCTAAAGCCTGAACAATCACAGAAGCCAATAGTGTAAGTCTCAGCCTAAGTCCAAAGGTACAAGAGCCGGGACCACCAGTGTCTGATGGCAGGAGAAGATGGTGCCAGATCAAGCAGAGAGCAATTTCACACTCCTTCACCTTCTGGTTCTATTTGGACCATTAACGGACTGAATGACACCTGCTTCGTTGGTGAGAGTGATCTGCTTTACACAGTCTTCAAATGCTAGCCTCTTCCAGAAACAGCCTCACAGACACATTCAGACACAATGTTTTGCCAGATATAGGAGTATTTCTTTGCCAAGTCAGGTTGACACATAACATCAGCCATCACATGTAGAAATAGCTAATAGTTTATAAGTATCTGATTTGGGGATTCCTGGCTCAACACATCATCTTATTTAGTTATATATATGTATATAACTAAATAATCAATTAATATATTTATAATATTATTTTATTAATTATTGTTTATAATAACCAATTAAATTTTATTATTTATAATTATATAATAAACATGAACAATATTTATCAAGTGACTAATCTGTCAGATGCAGTTGTTCACATTAACATTATTGTCTCATTTTATTTTTGTATAAAAACAGAAAGCCGGGCCGGGCGCGGTGGCTCAAGCCTGTAATCCCAGCACTTTGGGAGGCCAAGGCGGGTGGATCACGAGGTCAAGAGATCGAGACCATCCTGGTCAACACAGTGAAACCCCGTCTCTACTAAAAATACAAAAAATTAGCTGGGCATGGTGGCACGTGCCTGTAATCCCAGCTACTCAGGAGGCTGAGGCAGGAGAATTGCCTGAACCCAGAAGGCGGAGGTTGCGGTGAGCCGAGATCGCGCCATTGCACTCCAGCCTGGGTAACAAGAGCGAAACTCCGTCCCAAAAAAAAAAAAAAAAAAAAAAAAAAACAGAAAGCCAGAGAATTTTACGTTTTGATTCAAAGTACATATTCATTTGGTTTTTATCATGCCATGCTAGAGCCACAGAGAGCAATAGATGTTTCTCAGGATATTAACATGCTTGCCATAATTCATGTAGTTCATGCATTTGTGTATTTTATGGTCTTTATTCTTTAAAAAATGTTACTTGAGCAATTTCATGTATACCTTATTTTGCTTTATATCATAGACAAATGTGCTAACATGAAGGAGATATAAGTAAAGTGGCCTTCTTCCTTTGTAATAACCCTTCAGCAATGCACGATATTCTTTAAAGCATGTTTAAAGCTTATAGTCTTAGTTTTCCTGCCTATGTTTCTACTTCAGAGTTCTCCTTCATAGACTCTAAGGTGGAAAGAAGCAAGCTACACCCAAATCAGCTCATTTGAATTGCAAACATGCTAAGGTAGTTAAAGTCCGGTCAAAAAAAATTGTGCAAATAGGGCTGAGCAAAAGTGCTAACATTTCTCTATAATGATATATAAACCAAGGTTTCGTTGACACATTATTTGCAATAAACAAAAAATGCTAAGTATCCATTAATAAATGATGGTTTCGATTAAAATGTTAAATTCAAATAGAAAAACTATTACAATTTAAAAATAATTAGGTATCGGCCAGGCACGGTGGCTTGCACCTGTGATCCCAGCACTTTGGGAGGCTAAGGAAGGAGAATAAAATGTCAGGTGTTTGAAACCAGCCTGACCAACACGGTGAAACCCTGTCTCCACTAAAAATACAAAAGTTTGACGGGAGTGGCAGCGCACACCTGTAATCCCGGCTACTCAGGTGGCTGAGGCAGGAAATTGCTTGCACTGGGGAAGCGGAGGTTGCAGTGAGTCGAGATCGAGCCACTGCACTCCAGCCCGGGCAACAGAGTGAGACTTCATCTCAAAAAAAAAAAAAATTTAGTTACAGTTCTATACGTTATTAGGTGATAATTCCTATGACAGGTCATTAATTGGAGAAAAAAACAAGATACAAAATAAAATGTATTTGTGTACAGCTCAAGTCTTAGTTACGGCTGGTAAAGTGAAGGACAAATTAGTCTGTCAGTCATTCTGTCAGTCAATCAATAAATATTATATTCTCAGTTTCTGGTGCCACTGCTTTAAATGCATACATTGTTATCAAGGAATAATTTAGGTTAAAAAACAAACATAAAAAACACATACATAACAATATCTTCCCAAACGGTTTCTTTGAAAAACCTTTAGTTTAAACATGATCATATTGTTTACATACATTACTTACATAAATCATATCACTGAAGCGGTCTACAGAACCCAAATATATATGTAGCTCAATCACATTGATTGATCGTATTCACCGTAAAGCTATGTGCCTAACTGAAATTAACAGGGATAACAGAAAATGACCCACGAGAAAGAATAAATCTTGAATATCTCTTCATTCACCCAGATTAGAGTCTTAAACAATTGACTCCAGAAATAATTCCAGTCATGTGTCTTTGATTGGTTCACATTTAGCCAATCTCAGAGAAATTTTTGTTTACAGACTTTAGTTTTCAAATTGAACGCAAATGATGTACACTTTGCAATAACAAAAAGTTTTCAATGAAGGGCCTCTCAATATCTGTTCCTTATCATTTTTCCTCTTCAAAACACCAGCAGGGACGGAAACATTTTTTCTCAGTGAAGTCAAAACTGCTGAATAAAATTTAATTGATATGCCATATCTGATGGTATAACTTTGATCTGCTAGACCTCACTGGTTAAGCGACAGTCAACAGCATGTCAGAGGTTTAACTTCGTCAATTATATGAGAAATTAGATATTGAAGTTATTGCGATCAACTGGTAGGTTGATTTGGAGATTGATAGGATGTATGTGAGCTAGAATGTTACCTAGGAAAGCAGATGAAATCATTTCAGAAAATAACATTCTTTTAAAAATTCATTTTTCTAGAACCTCTACAAGAAATAAATGCTTATCAAGTAAAGCCTTGAACTATAGATATAACGTGAAGGAGTTTGATATTTACTGGAGTGTTATACCCATTAATAATTCCATGCTTCTTTTAGAGTAATTAAGAACATCATATATAGCGAATATATTATTTAATTTTAGAATACAGTAAAAAAAAATTTATGCTATTGATCAAAAACATACAAGTTTAAAAAAGAAAGGGTGAGGCCCTATTGTTTTTAAAAAGTATAGTCACAAAACACAAAATGCTGACATTTGAAATTAGGCAGTCTATGATCTGAATTCAAACCCTATCTCTATTCCAATGATGGTGTGACTTTGCCCAAATCACATAACTTGCTTCAGCTTTGATTCCCTCATCTGTAAAATGAGTAGATGAAAGTACATGAGATTAAATATGCAATGGACTTAGGGTGAAGCCCTAGTAAAATCACTAGCAAATACAGATTGCTGACTCGTGCCAAGCAACATTCTAAGAATTTTGTATGCATTGCCCCGGGAATAGATACAATTATGATTCTCATTTTACAGTTGTGAAAATCCAGGCACAGATAAGTTAAATAATTTAGCCAAGGTTACACAGCTAAGAAATAGAAAAATCGGTACTATCTTTATGGTGCCACGCAATAAGAACTCAATGATCAGCGAAGAAAACAATCAATAAAATAAAAAGGTAACCTATAGAATGGGAGAAAATATTTGCAAATAATATATTTGATAACAGGTTAATATTTAAAATATATAAGGAACTCACACAACTCAATATCAAAACAAAGGAAGACCAAACATGGGAAAAGAGTCCAAATAGACATTTCTCAAAGGAAGACATACAAATGACCAACCAGCTTATGAAAATGTGCTCAACATCACTGATCATCAGGAAAATGCAAATCAAAACTGCAGTAAGGTGTCACCTCACACCTATTAGAATGACTATTATCAAAAAGATAAAAGATAATAAGTGTTGATGAGGGTGTAGAGAAAAGGAAACACTTAAACACTATTTTGGGGGAATACAAATTAGTATAGCCATTCTGAAAAATCATATAGCGGTTCCTCAAAAATGAGAAATAGAACTATCATATGAGCCAGCAATCTCACTTTTGGACATATATCCAAAGGCCTGTAGACATGGATACCTAGGACAGATATCTGCAGCCCCATGTTCAATGCAGTATTATTCATAATAACCAAGGTAAAAGTGTCTTATGTGTAGAATATATGTACAATGAAACACTATTCAGCTGTTAAAAACTAAAAATTTCTGTCATTTGTGACAAAACGGGTGAACCTGAGGACATTATGCTAGGTGCAATAAGCCAGACACTGAAGGACAAATACTGTATAATCTCACTTATATGTGGAATACAAACTAGTTGAACTCATAGAAACAGAGAAGAAAGGTGGTTGTCAGGGGGTAGGGGCTGGGAGAGAAGGGGAAGTTTGATGAGAGAGCACACACTTTCAGTGTATAAAATGAACAAGCTCTACGTATTTAACACACAGCATAGGTAGTAATGGATGGGTTAATTAATTTGATTGTGATAATCATTATCCAAAGTATGCAATCTTTGTCGATTAAATATATTTAAATATCTCAATAATTGTTAGCTATTATCATTTGCTTTGTTACACCAAAACAATGTTTTATGAATTAATCACAAAATTATGATATTAAAAATCCATTTCTGACTTCCTCTGTCAGATAACACAATCATGGACATATAGATATGTCAAATCCAGACAATTTTTTTTTATTCCTCAACACAGAAACCAATACTAGGCAGTTGTTTTAAAAAACTCTGCAACACAAGATGGAAGGAGAGAAAAACAAAGTAGATACTGTCTTTGAATACCTTTGTTTTATTAATCCTCAAGTTCACCACTATCTATTATTTATAGAATGCTAACATTTCATACCTCTGAAAATGGCATTTTAATTAAAATTACCAATACTATTTTCTACTCAGCACAAAGAACTATTTTCCTAATTCTGGTGTTTGAACCCATAAAGACCATTAATTAACTACCCTACAGCTTTCTCTTTTTCAAAGTCTCTTAATTCCTCTTACTTCTTTTCTCCAATTCCCATTATAAGTGCATTTAATTAATTTCATGCCATTCCTTTGATTCTTTTCCAAGTCATTTCCAATTTTCATTATTGGTTGTGTCCCAGACTGGATGGTGAACAATGGAAAAGAATGCCCTTGATGCAGATAATCAAGGGATGATTTCAAGAAGCAAATATCATTTAATTATTAAAAGATAAAAGCTTCTCTAAGCTACAGATATCCTCATCTCCATCTGTCATCTCTGCCACAGTGTTTCAAGCTTCAAAGTTTTGACATTTAACAAATATTTATTTGTATACGTATCTATTCACTTACCTGTTACTCAGAGCAGATAGAGCATACCTACTGTACATCTAGCACTGTGTTAGATCTGGGGTGACAAAGAAGTAATTGAAGAGGTTCTTAATCTTGAGAGAATTAGAATTCAGTGGAAGAAAAAGGTGCGTTAAAAACTGTGTTTTGTTTGATAATACATAAGCCTACATGTCCCCCATCTATAATACCTCAAAGGAGTTCATATTTGTTTTCTAATTGTAAATACTCAATGCAAAATAAAGTGAGGTCTAAACAAACACCAATAGGAAAGAAAGTAAACAATCATCTCAAAGTAGTTCAGATTGAATTCATCGAAATGCTCTCCCATATAGCAGTTTATATTGATATTGCTATTCTGTTGACAGCATTTTTTTTGTCCTATTAGATTGAAGTTTATGGCTATTTTTTAAAAAATTACTCCTTTAATAAATCCTTCTCACCAAATGATAGATTTATTTTCTATTATTTGACAATATTTATGATGAACAGGTTTATGACATAAATTTTGATAATCTCATGATATATGAAAGTAACTGTTTTATTTTCTTTTTTGAATTATAAATATTGTCAACAAAACATTATAATTTATATAAATTTGCCAAGAAAAAGTTTTAGCAATTAGTATATCTAGGTGTGTTTTTAAAAACAAGTAATTTACCTTTATTCCAACTATAAGATAAAATCTTCTCAGTGAGAATAATATAGAAATATGATATAATATAAATTTAAATCCATATACCCCACCATCTAAAACTAAATTACTGAACTATTTGCATTTTTAATTCAAAAAATTTCCATGAATATACACACAGTCTCTTTTAAAGTATGAATGTAAACACAATCTAAACACTTAAACTGCTTTTTCCATTAAATTATATATAATTGATATATTTTCATTAATAATGAAATAGTAAGAAAGGCTTTATTATGTAATATCCTACAGATATATGTAATTTATTTAACCAATCCTTAATTGATTTGCAATTAATCTATTGTCTGAGGTTTTCTGTACATAAATAACACTATGATAAATCTTTTCTAGGGGGCAACCATCCCCTAATATTAGAATTGCTTTTAAAATCATTATTATGCATATTGATAAATTGTTCTCTTAAACAGTCATATCAATATATAGTTAAAACTGTAAGTTTCTTATTGTTTTTGTGTGGGACTAAATTAATAACTATTTATGAACACATACATAGATAAATCAGCAGATGTAGATAGACGTGTATATGTATTCAGTGACTACATATAAAAGTGTTTATTTTAATGAGTAATACGATCTTCTAGCACCATATTTAATAGGCAAGGTTGTTTTTTTTTTTCTTGGTTGATAGTATAAAGTCTACACTAGACAATAGGATAAAATGCATAATGTAGGTAAAGTTATTAAAAACGTGTGTTGCTTTTAAAAACCTGTGTCATACTATTGATCTGAAATTTAAACAAAATGTAATTAGAAATATATTAATTCCAATGCAAGAATTATTTTCTTGTTTTTGTACCAAAAAACATTCAATGCTCTTTGATGTGTCTTTCGGATGCTCCAATTTAAAAAAAAATATCAATTTGTTTTTCTACTGGAAAATGGAAATTAATGTGTCCATCATAATGTTGCTGTTTGATCTAAAATATAGGCACTATTTCAAATCCCTTTTAATGTATATATTTTACATAATTTTATTCATGATTGCAAGAACATATAGAAAGTTCTTGTAAACAAAAACAAATCCATTAAACTCACCAACAGTGTAAGTACTGCTATTAGGGCAGCTGAACTTCTTAAAAATTCATGAAAGGAAAGGATATCACCTTAAGTGATGATTTAAGTAGTCATAGCAACTACCATTTTAAAACCAACTATTGGTGCCCAGTATTTCTTTTCTCCTTCCTGACTTAAGATTTGTAAAATATTGTTGCCTTCTTTCTACAACTTTTATTTTTATATCTGAAAAATAAAAATTTCAGATGTACCAACCTGTCTTACGTAGTTTTTTTCCTGTCAGTAGACAGGTATCAGCAAACATGAGGATGGTGTTGATTGTGTTATTTCCTCACAGACTTTGCAGCCATTATCTATGATATCTATCTGAAACTGAAAGGATGCTTTGGAAACATCAGCAACAATAGAAATAGTAAAGTGTCTTTCAAAAGCTCAAAGTGGTTCACAGTTATATCCTGTTTTTTTTAAAGCCAGAGTTATCTCTAGTTATAACAATTTCATTTTTGCTTTTCTGAAATTTCTTTTATATTTCTTCTCTTCTTTTTTTTCCTCTTTTTTTAGTTTGGCCTTAAGTAAAATGTTTTAGGTTTTCTCTAGGTTTTTATTCCTAGTTTTGAAGCAATAATTGTATGTTAGTTGCACACTGTACCCTCTCTAGGGGGATCTTAGTCCCATTCAATACTTCTGACTCATCACACCACTTTACTGAGTGAAGTCCAGGACTAAATATATAATTTCAATTACTCTAAATTGAAAACTTAAAGGGAAGAGGTTAAAAAAAAGTTAAAATATATTTTGTCATGTCTTTGTCTCTGGACTTTTGATAGCTTCCTTAGACAGCATTTCACTGCCTTTATCTCTGAAAACCCTATGCTTTTCAATCTTGGGTCTCCTCATAGGACCATGATAAACAGGATAAGTTCTGGGAGAAAAGGACATGAAGTAGATAAATCAAGTAAATATTCTCGGTATTAGGGAAAGGGATTTTCCCATAATGCCCTCTCCCAAGATGTGTATTTCTGCATACATTGTAAGTGTAACAGAGTGGATAAGAAGGATGTGTTTCACACAGAAGCAGATTCTTTTTTTTCCATAGCCTCCTTTTTTTTTTGCAAGGAGGTACGCTTTAAGTATTGTAAAGAAAAGTGCCCATGTAGACACTGTACTGGGCCTCCGCAAAGTCATAGGACATAGACATCACTTTTGTTAGAAAACCACTGGATGATGACATCAAAAGGGGACAAGCAGGATTCATTGTGCACACATAAGGTTCCAGATGGCCTAAGGCATTGGCTAGGTCCCTTTCCTGATTCCTAGTAGTAACATCAACTACAGCAGGCACAGTCCACAGCACAGTGCTGTCTCCAGGCAACTGAATATGGTTCCCTAAGTCTAAATCTCTCATGTTGGGTCCAGCCAATGAACTAATTTTACATTCTAACAACTACACTATTAAATTATTTTCCTCTATTTTCTCAAGTAAAGTCATCCTCTCTAGTCTTCCCTGGGGTTGAGATAATCTAGACCTTTCTCTTTATGATTGTAGTAGTTTGTTGTGACATGAACTCCATTCCCTACTTCTTTGGGGGGCTTTGCCTTTGTCCTTTTTGAGCCTTTTTATTTTCACTCAAAGTTTAATACAAAAAAAATTTTGGTTTTCAACATTTCTGTGTCTGGGGGGGATTCAAGGGTCTATTTTAGAAATATCCTCATTCATCAAGACATATTACAGATGCGTCCATCTGACAAGGACAACAGTTACTGACAGGGAAATGAGAAAAGAAAACAATACATATAATAATTTAAAATATTATCCGATATTTTCAGTGAAGTGACAGGATTCAAGGAGCCTCTTCGTTGAGAGAGATAAGTGAAATCTTTGCAACTGAGTTGATCTAACTCAATTCATTGAGGTGGGACCGCACTGAGTTCAAAGACCTAGAGTAGTCCTTTCTCAAACCCTTATTTCTCTAGGTTCATTGATGAATATTGATGCTATTTTCAAGTAAAATGAAATACAATAAAAAGGGGAGGTATTGTTTTATGTACGAACATTTAAGAAACACAATGTCAGCCGGGCGCAGTGGCTGACACCTATAATCCCAGCACTTTGGGAGGCCGAAGCTGACAGATCACTGAGGTCAGGAGTTTAAGACCAGCCTGGCCAACATGGTGAAACCCCATCTCTACTAAAAATACAAAAATTATCTTGGTGTAGTGGCAGGTGCCTGTAGTCCCAGCTACTCAGGATGCTGAGGCATGAGAATCACTTGAGCCGGGGAGGCAGAGGTTGCAGTGAGCTGAGATCGCTCTACTGTACTCCACCCTGGGCAACAGAGTAAGACTCCATTTCAAACCAAAACCAAAACCAAAACAAAACAAAAGAAATGCAATGTTGAACAGGCCCTAACATGTTCAGTATCTAAAGACAATTAAGATTGTTATACAATTAACATGCAATATACATTTCCATTTATATTAGAGATTTAATGGGATTTCCCAAATATATTTTATTTAAAGAACTCTATTGTTCGAGGTTTGTGCTTCTACTGTAACCAGCACTAACTTTATACACACCTTGAAGAAATTTTAAACATTAGAGATAAAATAACACCTATCAATTTAAGACATTTTGCTAAAAACTAATAAATGAAGGATCACTTCCAGATCATTTCTCTCTGCATGTCCTCCTAAGTAATTTGTATTCAAGATCTCCTGGCCAAGGTTACAGAGATGTGGAATCTCCGCCCTCTCTAAATCTCTCAGCCTACCCCATCACCAATTACTTAATGCTTATGTGGGAGAAAAATTTTGATATTATATGGTGATAAACTTGCAACACTGAGTAATTTTAATTGTTATTTAAACTGAGAGTTATGTGAAAATCATATAAATAGATTTGAAATTTAATTTCTCTGTCTTGATAAGCTAAATCAAAATCTGTGGTCTAGCATATGATAAGCCCTATATGAATAAACTACACAAAATATTCCATTCTCATTCTCCACCTTCTTAAAGGCAATGGTTTTTCTGTTTAATATGCATCTTTCATTTTTAAGCATTCTTATAAAATGGATATGTGTATACACACATTTTATATATATATATATATATATATAATATATATGTAATAGATACATAATGTCATATCTTCATTCCAAAATTGCTCTGCTGTTTGAAAAGAGTTGCCATATCCCTTCATCCTCATACATTTGGCACTGTGAACCTTTCTGTTTCTAATGTAAAAGGAAGTAAGTGATATTGTTTTCTGTGATTTCTATATCTGTGAAGACTAATGATTTGGACTATCTTTTAAAATACTTTTAAACTTTTTCTTTTTCTTCTTTTGTAAATTGCCTATTCTCAACCTTTTCTATTTCTCCATTGATACTGATGTATTTTTACCTTTTATTTGAAGAAATAAACTACTGATTTTAGATATTAATTCTTTGTTGGCTTCAAACATTGCAAATATCTTTTCTCTTTCTGTAAGACAAAAAGAGTAATCTGTACCTATTACTTCTGACCATTCTTTTCTTCATTAAGCAAAAATGCTTAATTTTATGAGATAGAATTTAATTATGTTTTGCTTTATGGTGTTTGATAATTTAAAAAATATTTTCCACCTTTACATCACAAAGATATTCTGTAACATTTCTTCTATTAACTAAATATTTTATCTTTCACAATTTTATCTTTCATTCATTATACAGTAATTAAAATTTTTAAAAAATTGCACTTAACTGTCACTAAGATTCCACTATAAAGTGGTCCTTTTCTCTACACCTTTTGAAATTCATTTACAGCCTTGAGACAATATAGTGTGCACTGTATATTTGACAGTCAGAGATCATTTTTAAAATATCTTTCTTTCAAATAGTGAAATATCTTTCTTTCAAATAATTTCACTAACTAATATACTAATCAAGAGCAACAACAATTTTCTTGATTCATTCGTTAACTTAAACACTAATTTTAAAAGATAAATCCCAATTTAATGATCTTATTCAAATATTATAAAATAATTCATACAAGAACTACAATGTGATTGTCAATCAAAAATACTATACCTTACATTTTGTATTCCATTTCTGAGTTAAAATTAAAACACAAATAAAAACTCCAAGTGCTCACATAGAACAACAGAAGTGAAGGATGTAATCTGTCTCTTCTTTATTGCATTCACTGTGATATCACTATGCTTTGAATTTGCTGTTTAAACCCAGTATTTGGAGTAGCACGGGGACCAGAGACAAGAGTTGTACCAGAAGCAAGCATGAAGCATTACAAGTTGTTAGTTTTTAAATAAATGTCTGTAACTGGGTCGAAGTGTGTCTGGAGCCAACTTTATAACTGAAGTTTCCCTGAATTAATGTCCATGGATGGTGCAATGTTGATTAAATAGTAAGTAATTAAACATAGGCTAATTCAATGTTTACATACATACATATATATATAAACATTCACAATAACTCAAAGCAATGTTTAGAACTCAGATTAAGAAAGATATCTTTTAGAAGACATAGTTAGCACTGATATTATTTAGAATTGCTGGTACATTGTGATGATGAAAAGCCGGGAACTTCTAGAGAGTTTGACTCTGGTTCAGGAATTCTCTATAGACAATGCACCTACATGTTGTCAGCCCTGATGATCCGTATCCCTTGTCATGCTTTGAAATCAGAGCCTTTAGCTCCAGTTCCAGCCAAAGTATCCTGAGTATGTTTGCATTGTCTCTAAGTTGAATTACATGTCTATTGTGGAAGTTCTTGATCAATAGTAATTTATCTCTGTGACTCCAGTAGGAAGCTCCCTACTTCAGGGGACTGTGACATCAGATGATATACATTGGGAAGGGACAGGGAAAGTGAACACTCCATTCATCTCCATCTGGACAGTTGAAATATACACCCAGAAGCAGAAGTGTTCTTTTGAATCTTGATGATACGAAAGCCTATACTTGCTGCCAAAAAAGTTGAAGTGCCCCCTAGAGTTTGGTAGGATTTCACAAGTTACAAAGCTGCAACCCATCTGCACTGACTGACTTGGGCATGAACAAGCAAAGGGAGCCCTGTCTAATGGAATGATTAAAAGATGAAAATGCTATTTTAATGCAATCAATTAAAAGCATAAACAGTAGGGTTTGATTGAATCAATTTAAAGAATTACACAGTAGTCAATGTGCTCATCAGCAGGAGTGAAAAATTCATATATCACCTACACAAAGCTTGAAATCTGTATCCTTCAATTAGGTATAATGAACAACCTTTTACCATATCACAGAAAGGTGACTTCTTTTGCAGAAGGAAAGAACATTTTTACACTAGAGATATGCTAGTAGTGACAATAAACATATCTGACATCCAGTTTGAAATATTTAACAAATACCATATCTTGGTTATGAATAATTTTGTATCTTCTATATTACTCCAGGTTTGGTACTAAGTATGAAAATACACTTTTTCTTTCCTCTATTAAAAAAACTGTCTGAATATTATTTCGATGTAGTCTTAAAATACAACAGTATTAAATGATAAGTGTGTTAAAAGCAATGATGGTTTAAGATAATCGTGAAATTATTGTGGTAATTATTGTGTGTCTGTATACCATAGCAAGAAGTTACTAAAATAGACATTTACTGCTATAACTAAACGAAGCTATTGAAAATAGTGATACACTTTAACTTGCTTAAAAAGTTAATATATATCTCCAAATTTCTATTGTAACTTCCCTTTCTAATATTCCTGAAGACTGACTGTAATAGAATTGTTTTGAGGAGAAGGGATTTTTCTATAAAATTTCCACCACTGTAATTGAGCCAAAAAAAATCATATTTTGGGGGGAGTGAAGAAGGAGGTAAATCAATGTATTAAGTATATTACTAGTAAAAAATAAAAATAAATTTTTATTTTTTAATAAATAAATACCATTAACCTGAGTGTTTCCATTTTACCATCATAAAGCATTACACATTTTGATTCCTAAGTTGTAAGTTTGTGTTCCACTTACCATATCAGGCTTAAAAAGCTTTAAAATTTAGGTATAAATTTAAAAAATATTGGATTCTTCTCTTTCTATGTCATGTAACGTGGCATTACTTCAGTCTTCACTTTCATATCTATTCAGAATATGTATGGAAACCAGAGTCCCATAGGCTAGATTGCCGTGAAAGGAGACTGACCTAGAACAAGTGCTTGGCAAATGTTAGAATTAGTATCATCTTCACTTTTGCCTAATTAATTTAGGATCTTTTATTTGATTATCGTAAGTCCACAAAAATTTATTCCAAACTCCAGAGCTCTGGATTTTAGAAATCTTAGATTTTAGAAAGGATCAATATATGTTTGTGTATGTGTACATATATATGTATATGTGTGTGTGTATATATATGTGGATACACACACACACACACACACACACACACCCTGACACATATAATATATATTTACACTCAGAGAGAGAGAGGAGAGAGAGAGGATGTGAACCATAATGGCAATGCCTATCATAGCGGAAAGGTAGAGAGTGACAACTTGTAATTAAACATGCTGGTACTTCTGAAATTAGACATGTTAATAGTCATACCACTTAAAATGAATGAATTTAGTTTTTGTCACCAAATAATCAAAAGATATACATTTTTTCTAATTTTGAGAGGTTTTTGGATTCTATAGATGTCATCTACATTCATGACAACTCTTTCGTTACAGCTATTTTACACCTGTTTCAGATAGAGAAAGGGGTGTGCAGGGATTAAGCAACTTACCTACTATAAAATCCCAGAGCTAAAAAGTAATAAAGCCAGGATATAAGTCTACTCCAACTGACTTCAAAGCCCACATGTTTATTCCTTCTCTATCTTTCCCTCTGTGTTTACAGTAAAGGTGGGAAGCTGGGGAGAGATAGCAAGGGGAGAAATGCCAGATGTAGGTGATGGGGAGGAAGGCAGCAAATCACACTGCCACGTGTGTTCCTATGCAACAATTTTGCATGTTCTTCACATGTACCCCAAAACCTAAAATGCAATAAAATAAATAAATGGGAAAAAAAAAGAATTAGTGTTCTGAAGAATTTCATTTTATATTCACCAAACCTTAGAATTTTCTAACCCCAAGAGGAGGAAATTTTTCACAAGATAAGAAATAAAGAGTAAAAAGTTTTGCATTGTTTCATACGTTTGTTGGCTACCTGTAATGTCTTCTTTTGAGAAGTGTCTGTTCAAATCCATTTGCCAGTGTTTTTAATTGAATTATTTGTTTTGTTTTACTTATTGATTTAAGTTTCTTATAAATTCTGAAAGTTATACCTTTTTCAGATGCATAGTTTGCAAATATTTTCCCCCATTCTTTAGGCTGTCTTTTTACACTGTTGATATTTTTTTTTCCTGTACAGATGCTTTTTAGTTTAATCAGGTTCCACTTATTAATTTTTGTTTTTATTGCAATTGCTCCTGGGGACCTAGGCATAAATTATTTACCAAAACTAATATTAAGAAGGGTATTTCTTAGGTTTTCTTCTAGTATTTTTATAGTCTGAGGTCTTACATTTAAATGTTTACTCCATCTTGAGTTAAGCTTTGTATATTGTAAGAGGTAGGGGTTCATTTTCAGTCTTCTGCATATGGCTACCCAGTTACCCCAGCACCATTTATTGAATAGCAAATCCTTTCCCCGAAAGCCTTTTTTTTTTCTATTTTGTCAAAGATCAAATGGGTTTAGGTCTGTGGTTTATATCCTGGTTCTCTATTATGTTCCACTTATCTATATGTCTATTTTATTACCAATACCATGCTGTTTTTATTACTGTAGCCTTATAGTATAGCTTATGTCAGATAATATGAAGCTTCCAGCTTTGTTCTTTTTGCTTAGGATGGCTTTGGCTATTTGTACTCTTTATTGGTTCCATATGAACACAAATCATCAGACAAATGCAAATCAAAACCACTGTGAGATATCATCTTACACCAGTAAGAATGACTATTATTTAAAAGTCCCAAAATAGCAGAAGCTGGAAAGACTGCAAAGAAACAGCAATACGCTCATGGTGAGAATGCAAACTAGTTCAGCCACTGGAGAAAACAGTTTGGCTATTTCTCAAAAAAACCTAAATCAGAGCTACTATTTGACCCAGCAATCCCTTTACTGGGTATATACCAAAAGGAATATAAATCGTTCCACTATAGAGACACATTCACGTGCATGTTAATTGCAGCACTACTCACAAAAACAAAGTTATGGAATCAAATTCAATGCCCATCAATGGTAGATTGAATAAGGAAACTTGGTACATATACATCACAGACTACTATAAGGCCATAAAAAATGAATGAAATCTTGTCCTTTGCAGCAACATGGCCATTATCATAAGTTAGTTAATGCAAGAACAGAAAACCAAATACTGCATGTTCTCACTTATAAGTGGGAGGTAAATATTGAATACACATAGACACAAAGATGGGAACAATAGACACTGTGAACTGCAAGTCAGGGGAAGGAGAAAGGACAGCTCTGAAAAACTCCCTATTGGAAGCTATGCTGGCAACAAGGTTTTGCATATATTTGCATCACATGTTCCAGAACAGAGCTTATCCTTATCTCTGATGCTCATGGTTTAAAAGAGTTTTTTTTTTCCCATTTATTTATTTTATTGCATTTTAGGTTTTAGGATACATATGAAGAACATGCAAGATTGTTGCATAGATACACACGTGGCAGTGTGATTTGCTGCCTTCCTCCCCATCACCTACATCTGGCATCTCTCCCCTTGGTATCTCTCTCCAGCTCCCCACCCCCCACCGTCCCTCCCCTATTTCCCCCCAACTGACCCCAGTGTGTAGTGCTCCCCTCCCTGTGTCCATGTGTTCTCATTGTTCAACACCCACCTATGAGTGAGAACATGCAGTGTTTGATCTTCTGCTCTTCTGTCAGTTTGCTGAGAATGATGGTTTCCAGATTCATCCATGTCCCTACAAAGAACGCAAACTCATCGTTTTTGATGGCTGCATAATGATCCATGGTGTATATGTGCCACATTTTCCCTGTCCAGTCTATCATCGATGGGCATTTGGGTTGGTTCCAGGTCTTTGCTATTGTCAACAGTGCTACAATGAACATTCGTGTGCATGTGTCCTTATAGTAGAACGATTTATAATCCTTTGGATGTATACCCAGTGATGGGATTGCTGGGTCAAATGGAGTTTCTATTTCTAGGTCCTTAAGGAATCGCCACACTGTCTTCCACAATGGTTGAACTAATTTACACTCCTACCAACAGTACAAAAGTGTTCCTATTTCTCCACATCCTCTCCAGCATCTATTGTCTCCAGATTTTTTAATGATCGCCATTCTAACTGGCGTGAGATGGTATCTCAATGTAGTTTTGATTTGCATTTGTCTGATGACCAGTGATGATGAGCATTTTTTCATATAATAGCGTCATATTTAAAACACAGATGCTAGGTTAATGTGGAAATGCCTCATTTAAATCAACAGCCATTGACCTGAATGTGCCCAGGGCACATACTAAAGGGCACATGTGGGTGCCTGTTGCAGTGGCTCATGCCTGTAATTCCAGCTACTCGGGAAGCTGAGACAGGAGAATCGCTTGAATCTGGGAGGCAGAGGTTGCAGTGAGCCGAGATTGTGCTATTGCGCTCCAGTCTGGGGAACAGGCAACAGAGCAAGACTTTGTCTCAAAAAAAAAAAAAAAAAAAGAGGCAGGAGGCAGGTAAGTGAGCTCTCTCAGTCCCATGGCTTTGCTATGTATATTTGTTCATTTGTGGGATCTACTCACATATCAGTTGGAGAAACTAGGCAAAAACTACGATGTGTAGAAGACTACAAATTGACATTTTTATCTTTAACACTTCCAAAACTTACTGTTTATTCGCGGTAAATAAAGGCCAAAAAAAAAAGGCTACTGGAAATAGTGTCAAGTAATTTGGAATTATTTCACATCTTGGCACTTGGAATATTTTGAACACTCCCATGTTACAAATGAGAATTAGGATGAAGCCAGTAAAACGGTTTTATGTAAGCTAAATACCACTATCATACTTGTAACAGCAAGAGGCCTTTCATGAAAGACAAAAGCATAAAAAAATCATAAAACAGTCAAACATATTGAAGCATTTTAATCAAGTTATTTAGAACAAGAATCATTGCTGGTGCTTGAAAAAATTTTTAGTTTAAGTAATTTTTTAATAAAATGCAATGTTTAATTAATAGAACACACATTTCTGAAACACTTCACTATGAACAGGCTTTCATCTGTAAGTATCTTATTTTAAAATTCTTGAACACACATATCTCAAAAGCACTGTGACTCACAGTATTCACTTGACTTTTTTCTTTTTTTCTTTTTTTCTTTTTTTTTTTTTTTGCTGTAAAGCTTCTTTAACTTAAGAAGTGTTCTGAATGTAAACATGCCTTATCCTCCGTCAGAGTGGGTGAGAAGAATCTGTAATTGTTTCAGTGAGGATTATGATCTGATTTTTACACAAAAAGAGAGAATGAAAAATAATATTTTCAATGTATAAATATGATAATATGGACTGAAACTTTTAATATTCTGTTTTATCTGCCTTTCTTTAATTTATGGGCACAAATCTGGTTCTGTGTGACGAACTGAAGTATTGTTATAAATTCTTTCACCTGTGGAAACGCCTCTCTTGGTTTTAAAGGACAATCCACCTTGGTATTACAAGATTCCTTCCACAAGATAACTTTATACCATTCAATGCCTATTAAAAGAATAACAAAAAAGTGACAGCCATACTGGATATAAGAACAAATCAACGGTAAAACATTTGATTACCATTGGCAAGTAGTTGAATACTTGATGTTTTTGTCTTTTCAGATTCACCAGGGAGCTTTTCATATCTCATAAAATAGCATGTTTCTAATAAGAAGAATAAAACTAAATCAAGGTACAAAATGATGATGTTCTGATTTATGAATACAAAGTGAAATAGAATTAAATCAAGTTAACTAATACATCCGTCACCTCAAATGTTTAGCATTTTTTTGGTAAGTCCATCTGAAATATACTTCCTAAGGAATTTTGAAATATAAAATATGCTGTTATTAACTGTACTCACCAAGCTGTGTAATAGATTTCAAAAAACATTTTACTCCTTCTGTCTAACTGGATTTTGACCATCATGTCGCCAGCTAGCCTCTGGTAACCATCATTTTACTCTATTTCTATGAGTTTGACTGTTTTCGACTTAACATATAAGTAAGATCATAATATATTTGTCTTCCTGTGTCTGGCTCATTTCACTTAGCATAAAATTCTCTAATGCCATCCATGTTGTCACAAATGATAGAATTTCTTTTTTTTTAAAGGCTGAATAGTATCCCATTATGTATATGTACCATATTTATTTGTCCATTAATCCATTGATGGACACCTAGATTAATTCTATAACTTGGCTATCATCCATAGTGCTACAATGAACATGAGAGTACAGACATCTCTTTGACACATTGATTTCACATATTTCGGGTAAATACCCTGAAGAGGGGACTGCTGGATCACATGGTAATCCTAGTTTTAGATTTTGAGGAACTTTTATACAGTTTTCCATAAAAGTTGTACAATTTAAAATCCCACCAACAGTGTATGAGGGTTTTTCTTTTCTACACCCTTGCCAACACTTGTTATCGTTTGTCTTTTTGATAATAGCCATTCTGACAGGTGAAGTGATGTCTCAGTGTGGTTTTAATTTGCATTTTCCTGAGTTAATTAGTAGTGCTAAGCATTTTTCATATATGTGTTGGCCATTTGTTTGTCTTCTCTGGAGAAATATCTATTCAGAAACCTCGCCCAATTTTTAATTGAGTTATCTGTTTTCTTGCTATTGAGTTGTTTGAGTTCCTCATAGATTTTGAACATTAAACCTTTACAGACATTTGACTAGAAAATATTTTCACCGAATCCATAAGTTGACTCTTCACACATTGTTTTCTTCATTTCAGAGAAGCTTTTTAGTTTAAAATATTCCCCTTTGTCTATTTTTGCTTTTGTTGTCTACATTTTTGGGATCAAATCCAAAAAATCATTGCCCTCACCAACGTCATGTAGTTTTCTTTCCCTTGTTTTCTCTTAATAGCTTATGCTTTCTGGTCCTACATTTAAATCTTGAATTCAGTTTGAGCTGATTTTTGTATTTGGTGTGAGATTAGTCCAATTTCATTCTTCCACATGTGGATAACCAGGTTTCCCCACACAATTTATTGAAGACACTACTCTTTTTCCATGATGAGTTCTTGGCACCTTTGTTAAAAATCAATTGATCATACATACATGAGTTCATTTTGGGGCTCTCTATTCTTTATGTCTATTTGTATGCCAGCACCCTGCTGTTTTAATTACTATATCTTTGTAGTATAGTTTGAAATCAGATTGTATAAGGCTTCTGCCTTCGTTGTCTTTTTTATCATGATTGCCTTGGCTATTTAGGGCTTTACATTTATTTTAATTATTTTTGTGACATTGTTTTAATAAAACACAAGCAGTTAATGTCTTGTTAATCACATTGAAACATACTCTTTCAGGTGATATAAATATCTGACCATTGACTTCAACATTTTTTTCTTCATTACCATCTTTACTTACCATTAAAATGAGAATTGGTGTTACTCTGAAACAAATGAATGAGAAATATGTATGTTAATTACAGGGTTTAATACAATTTTTTATTAACCTGTTCAGTTCATAATTTGACGAATATGTTTTGAGCATCAATAATATTTTGTGCTAAATGTCAGGAAAACTATGATGATTAACACAGACCTAGGCCCTTCCTCGGAGGAGCCTAAATTAAAGATAGAGACAAACAGCAACTTTGCCAGGCAAGTGTAAAATATTTCCAGGACACATAAAAGGAGAGCTAACTTAGTTCCTTTCTGAGACTGGTTCAGGAAAAATAATCCAGGAGATATGGATAGCACATGGGGAAAAAATTTCTCGGGAGAAGGAATAGTCTGTTTCAAGAAACAATTTAAAGTCTATAGAAACATAGTCAAGTTAACCATCTCCTAATCTCCAGTCCAATATCTGTGAGTAATCATGCCCAACTACTAGCTAGGGTATATGGTTAAAATTTACATACAGTAAACACCTAGAACAAGACCTATAAATAATGAACAGACTATGTACCATAACTATGATATGGTCCCAGGTGAGTGGAGAAGAGAAAGCAGGGAGAAAGCAGGAGATGAGACTGGAGGAGTACAAGGGCCAGGCTATGCAGTGACTTGCAAACATGCTAGGAATTCCTGAATTCCTGACTTTATCCTAAGTTTTAGGAAAAATAGTGACTTTATGATTAATTTATTTAAACATTATTTGACCACTGCATAGGGAATAGATTGAAGGAAAGAAAGAGTAGATGAAGAGAACCCAGTTAGAGGGTGTTATGAATGGAATGTTTGTGTCCTCCCAAAATGTATATGTTTAAGCCCTAACCTCCAATCCAATTGTCTTTGCAGGTAGCGTGTTTTGGACATAATTAAATTTAGATGTGGTCATGAGATGGGGTGACCATAACGGGGTGAATGTCTTGATAAGAAGAGGAAGACAGACCAGAAGTTAATTTCTCTCCATCATGTGAGGACACAGCAAGATGGTGGCCTCCTATAAACCCAAAAGAGGGCCCTCACCAAAAACTAAACCTTCTGGTACCTTGATATTGGACTTCCCAGCTGCCAGAACTTTGATAAATAAATATCTGTTGCTTAAGGGACCCAATCTACTACATTTAGTTATAGCAGCCTCAGCTGAATAAGGAAGCTTGAGAAGAATTGTATTTGAAGAAGAATTTGTGGTAAACCTGGACCATAACAATAATGATAGCAAGAGGTGATTGGATTGCAGAGATGTTTGAGAGGAACATCCATAATACCTAAAAGTCAGAGCACTATAGTTAAGTTCCTGGACCCATGAGCCATTCCATTTGTGTTAAGATCTTGACCATGCTCTGCACAAACTGTAAAACTTTCCCCAGTGATTTATGTATCAGTATACTGGGACTTGTGCAAGTATTTACTTCATAGAGTTATTAAAGAAAGCAAAGTAATTAATACATGCAAAGTACATGGATCCTTGTCTAGCACTTACTAAATACTGCTTACAGTTACTGGTGACTAATGGGATATGAGTGGTAAAAGAGAGAAATCCATCAAGCAGAACTCATGGTTTTATAAACCATCTGATGTAAAATAGACACAAATGTTAAGATCTTCATGTAAGAACTAATTCATCTGTGATGAATAGATTAAATACCCTGAATTGTTGAACAAGTCAAATGTTATGGTTTTCCTTTGTTTCAAAAGATAAAATCTAACCATAAAAATACCAGTTTTCCCTTTATAGAGTAAAAAAACTATTGGTAAGGCAATCTTAGAACTTAAAAAAATGCTTTATGTTTAAAAAGAAGATAAATGATAATATGTTAACAAAATTTCTAACAAAAAGTTGAACATTGAACAGAATATGTAAAATTAGCCACTGATTTCTTTCTAATTTGCTTAAACTTCTCTTTTTAAAGGAGTTATTTTAAATTGCAAAATGACCATAGTGTTATAAACATGATAAATGTATATACTTACTTAAGGAGAGAATTATACAGGAAAATATGCATGAGATGCCTAATCACTAGAATTGAGACATTAATGCATAATTATATTTTCACAAAACCTTTAATATTATTTTATGCCTGCAACAGTATATGAACAAAAATGAATGGATAAATTGTATTATTTTCATATTGTCTTTTCTTTGCCTATAATGATATTATAATCAGACAAGCTTTAGTCTTGCATAGAAGTTAGGCTTATCTTCATCCCATAAAACAAAATGGACTTCTAAAGTATAATTAGCATTTTTTTGAGAATATATATATTACAGAAAAGAATGTATTTTAACCTGTTATGTTCTTTACATTTTTTCTGTTTAAACAATTAGTAATCTCTTCCAAAACCACAATAGTTTGGTTTACTAGTGAAAATATCATAGTTTTGTACACTCTAAAATTTATTTTTAAAATTTAGTTGGTTCTTTAAAATATATATATAATTACAATTATCTAAAGGAATATCAATCTAGAGTGAAAAAAATTAACAGCATGATATACAATTTAGTAAACTAAAAACTGTCACAAACATTAGATAAGTCTAGAAAGAGATCATATTACTTTTAACAATTAACTGCCAGACACAACTGCATTTGTGCCTGCATATTTTTTTCACCTCTTTACATAACAATAACCTGTATTATTTCATGTTTCTTAGAGAAAATTAGAGAAATAATATTTCCACATGGCTAGTAGAAATATTTCTTATTATTACTCATAGTTTAGAAATTTCAGCTTTGCAACCTATTGCTAATAAGAGGAATTCCAGGGGATACTCTCGCAACTTTCATAAATGAGCTGTAATGTTTAGAAGAGTTTTCCAAAGGTGATATTTTGGCTTCATGCTTTTTAAACCTTGTGTCTTCTATATCTCTGTGTGCATATACTGACTGAGCTGATGTAATAAATTGTAGGATAATTCCAAATGTCACACTTTCACTCAGGTGGGCAACAATAATTTAATTATATACCTGAAGTCACTGTGGAGCCACAGAAATATGTATCCTACTAAGCACAAACTACATGTATGCTTAACTCAATTCACATTCACATACTCTCAAAAATGCTGCTGTTGCAGAAAAAAAAAGCTATGATAAAAATAGGCTAGGCTTTGAACTAATTATACTTAAAGTATCTTACTTTTTGAAATTGTGAAAAATAGTAAGACTCTATAAACACTTTGTATGCTCTTCTTTGAGGGCCCTAAAAGGTTTATGTGAAAATGAAGGACACTGAATCCTCAGTTTCCTAAGCTTCATTCTGGGTTTATCATACCAGCAGAACTTTTAAGAATATAAAACAATTCCCCATTAATAAAAAATGAGCTACCGTTTCTTTAAAAGTCTGCTGAGTTTAATGTGATTGGGACAGGGTAGGATGGATTGTGGGACATGTTGGAAATCCTATCATAAGATAATATTGTCCAAAGATAATTTAATCTCTCCACAGTGGAACACATTGTTCCCATGTTATTTCTCTAATATAGTAACAATAAATACCGCTACTAAAAAGACAATTTATAAATACAACTGCACCAGGCCAAAGGAGTGCCTAGCGAGTACGTGTATACATATATACATATAATAGAGACAGAGAGAAAGAAAGAGAATATTTGTTCACTTCTTTATTAAATAATTGTTAATTTAATGAACATGATGCATCACGGTATTTTTCCAAAAACTGGAGATAAAGTGATGAAATTCAATAAAATTATTGACATTATATTTAGTGGAGGATAATGCCATAAAAAATGAACACATATATAGAAAATTTACTGTATGTAATATCTTTTTGCTTTTTGAATTATGAATGTCAGTTTATAAGAATTATCTCTACAATAAACTATACCTTTTGAATACAAAGTTCTTTGCATTGGAGTCTGTATATTTAATATTTAATAAGTCTTTGATGATTGTAATGATAAAATATATTAATTTTATATTCCAAGCTAGATTATAAGCTTTCTTTATTACCACTATGTTGGGCATTTAATATACTTGCTGGTTAATTGATTATTGAATGAGATTATATTTTCAGCACAAGTGACTTTTTGCTCAATAATCTGTCATAATATCAAAAAATGGAAAGCCAAGCTATTCAAGGATAATTAAGAACTTACTATAAATTGAATACAGTATATAATTACACATGGGGTTATAAAACTTTTTACACTGCAGCATAGAATGATCAGAATGAATTAATTGGTTTGCTGAAGTATATTTCTTTATTGTTTACATAAAACACAACAAAAAGAAGTTTGATTTTCAGCTTGGGGTATATTTATTTTATTTTGCAATCAAAGGAAATTATTTTATATCAGGATATAATCAGAGTCCTGCAGACAGGTTTATTGAATAAATTAATGAAGACAATAATTATATTGTCTTCATTTGCCATTGCTGCAAACTGACCTAAACCTGTTTATTCACGATAGCACTTAGCTTTTATAAATAACTATTAAAGAAGGGTTAGATAATGACAATTACCATCTTTAATTTTAACACCATAATATAATGAAAGCACAACCAAATTATATGATATTTACCATGCAAAATAATGAAGTGTTAGTAGCTGCTGCATATGTGCATATCAGGAGGATTCTTAGTAGCTGCTGTTGGACTGGTGCCTTTCTGATAGGAAGTCCATTGGCAACCCCTTGATGGTTCCTTCTTGATTAGGACTCAGTTTTAACTTAAGTAGTGCACATAATATTTTACTTTATTTACTAAAGTAATTTAAAGAAAATAACAGACATGGCAACAACCACTTTTACTGTCTTTAGTAAAGCCTATCACATGTACTTAAATAGCTGAAATGCTTCAGCATGATGTTGTGAAGTATTCCATGAACCTGCTCCCCAGCAATTCAACCACTACTCAGAATAATTATAAAAATCAACCATTTAAAGTCTCTGGTAACCACCCTAAGGGCATACAGCAAAGAAAGAAACATTTATCCTAGAAATCTACTAATGTCTGTAGGAATAATGACAGTTTGTAGCGTTTGAGCTATTAGTCATTTCCTCCACCATCTGCCTCAGCTTACTCTGGTGGCAGTTATACTTTAGGCAGGGAGGCCAAGAAGATGGGAATTCCTCTCCCCCACTCCCAGCCTAAAGTGACCATTGTCACACCAAGAAAAGCAGGCCTTTGTTCAGTCCTCCAGGCCTAGAAAAGTGGCACAGAGAGTCTATCCAGGGAAAGAAACAAGTAGTAAGAACAAACACTACAGCTCTTCCCAAGGGGACTGACTTCATTTGGACTAGGGAATGGAAAGTTTCAGCCTAAAAGATCTCTCAAAAACAATGGAGATTTGGGTGGTGAACAATTAAGATGAGATTGTTGGCTACAAGATAGTAAGAAGTAAAAACAGTAGCCCAAAAAGAAGTTTAATGGAAGCAAGAAAAGAGATAAAAAGAAACCTTCTGTGGTCAGAGAAAGCATCAAAGACTGGCCTCAAAGTTCACTCCTGCAAAGGCCCCTGACTACTTGGATCACATTGTGGAGCAATTTATGCCCCCAGTTTATTGCCGAAAACAATAAAGAAATCAGCTGTTAATTACTGTATAATATCAATTAAGACTGACAAGTCACAAACGTAGCAGACAAACAGAGGAAAGAGAAAACCAAGGAGAGCTAATCTGAAATCTCTCACTCTCTTGGAGTGAGGGTGAAGGGAGGAGGTTAGGCTGACTGGAAATGCTTCCTGAAAAGTAGTTTCAGAAGCTTCACACTGATGGTGAAATAGACTGCACTGGAAAATTCTAGCCAAATCACTAAACAAAAGACAATAAAACTAACAAGCGACAAGAAAATGAACAAGCAACAACAAATTGAAGCCCCAGTGGCAGAACCAATATCCAGAGTTGTTATAATATCTCAAATGTCCATTTTTAAATAAAATTACAAACATGGGGATGAAAAAGAAATGAGTAAACAATAAGCAAGGAAAAAAAGCGTGCAGCAGAACTACCTAAATTTAAGATTACCCGGCTATAAACTTATCAGCAAAGAGTTCAAATCGACTAATATAATTGTGTTCAAGTAACTAACAGAAATATTGCTTTAAAAATTAAAAAGAGGGATAATAATATCTGATCAAATAAAACAGAGATATAGACCAATGGAACAGAACAGAGGCCTGGGAGGCAATGCCACACATCTACAACCATCTGATCTTTGCAAACCTGATAAAAACAAGCAACAGAAAAAGGATTCCCTGTTTAATAAATGGTGTTGGGAAAACTGGCTAGCCATGTCCAGAAAGCAGAAACTGGACCCCTTCCTGACACCTTACACTAAAATTAACTCCAGATGGATTAAAGACTTAAACATAAGACCTAACACCATAAAAACCCTAGAAGAAAACCTAGGCAAAACCATTTAGGACATAGGGATAGGCAAGGGCTTCAGGACCAAAACACCAAAAGCATTGGCAACAAAAGCCAAAATAGAGAAATGGGATCTAATTAAACTCCAGAGCGGCTGTACAGCAAAAGAAACAATCATTAGAGTGAAACAGCAACCAACAGAATGGGAAACAATTTTTGCAATCTGCCCATCTGACAAAAGGCTAATATCCAGGATCTACAAAGAACTAAAACAGATTTGCAAGATAAAACAAACTCATTCAAAAGTGGGTGAAGGAAATGAACAGACAATTTTCAAAAGAAGACATTATGAGGCCAACAAACATATGAAAAAATGCTCATCATCACTGTTCATTAGAGAAATGCAAATCAAAACCACACCATCTCATGCCAGTTAGAATGACAATCATTAAAAAATCTGGAGACAACAGATGCTGGGGAGGATGTGGAGAAATAGGAACACTTTTACACTGCTGGTGGGAGTGTAAATTAGTTCCACCATTGTGGAAGACAGTGTGGTGATTCCTCAAGGACCTAGAAATATAAATACCATTTGATCCAGCAATCCCTTTACTGGGTATATATCCAAAGGATTATAAATCATTCTATTATAAAGACACATGAACAGGTATGTTCCTTGTGGCACTGTTTATAATAGCAAAGACCAGGAACCAACACAAATGCCCATAGATGACAGACTGGACAAGGAAAATGTAGCACATATACACTACGGAATACTATGCAGCCATGAAAACAATGAGTTCATGTCCTTTGTACGGACATTGATGAACCTGGAAACCATCATTCTCAGCAAACTGACACAAGGACAGAAAATCAAACACTGCATATTCTCACTCATAGGTAGGTGGTGAACAATGAGAACTCATGGACACAGGGAGGGGAGCATCACACACTGAGGTCTGTTGAGGGGGAAATAGGGAAGGGACAGTGAGGGGTAGAGAGGTTGGGGAGGGATAACATGGGGAGAAATGTCAGATATAGGTGACGGGAAGACGGAGGTGGCAAAGCACATTGCCATGTATGTACCCATGCAACAATCCTGCATGTTTTGCACATGTACCCCAGAACCTAATGTGCAATAATGTGTATATATATATACACACACACATAAAGAAATCCTTCTCAGTTATGACATTAAAAGCACAAGCAGAAAAAGAGAGAAAATACATACATTAGACTCCATCAAAATTAAATTTTTTATGGCCAATGATACAACCATGATAAGGAAGGGCAACACACAGAACAATATGAATCATTTTAAAATCATATATCTGAAAATAATATTGCTGGATATGAGACACAGAGTCAAAGGAGATGATTTGGGAGCTTTAGGATTTAATGACTTGCCTCACTGGATTTCAGGATTGCATCCATTGGGCCTGTAGCCTCTTTATTTTGGTCAGTTTCTCGCATTTGGAATGGGAACATTAATCCAATGCCTATACTCCCATTGTAACTTGGAAGTAAGTAAATTGCTTTTTATTTTACAGTCTCCTAAGCAAAATGAATTTGCCTGGTCTCAGATGAGACTTTGAACTTTGGACTTTTGAGTTAACACTGAAATGAGTTAAGTCTTCAGGGCACCGTTGGGAAGGCATGATTGGTTTTGAAATGTAAAAAGGATGTGCAATTTGGGAGGGGCCAGGGGCAGAAAAATATGGTTTGGTTCTGTTTCCCCACCCAAATCTCATCTGAAATTGTAATCCCTGTAATCCCCACATGTTGAGAAAGCAATCTGGTGTGAGGCAATTGGATCAATTTCCCACATGCTGTTGTTGTGATAGTGAGTAAGTACTCACAAGATCTGATGGTTTCATAAGTGTTTGACAGTTCCTTCCTCACAAACTCTCTCTCATCGGCCACCACATAAGAGGTGCCTGTTTCCACTTCCGCCATGATTGTAATTCTCTTGAGGCCTTCCCAGCCATGCAGAACTGTGAGTCAATTAAACTCTTTTCTTTATAAATTGCCCAGCCTCAGGCAGTTCTTTATAGCAGTGTAAAAATATACTTACACAAATATATGAGATTAAACTCAATAATAAGATGAAAAAACTGAATTTTTTAACTGGACAAAATATCTGAAAAGATTTATCCGAAGAAGATAAACAATTGGCCAATAAGCATGTGACAATATTCTAAACGTTATTAGCCTTTACAGAAATGAAAATTAAAACAACAAGATACTACTTCATACTTAAGTGAACGTTAAGTTGTTTTTAAAAGACAATAAAAAGCCTTGGAAAGAATATAGAGAAATTGGAACCCTCAAACATTATTAGTAGGAAAACATTGTACAGCAGTTTTGGAAAATAGTTTTGCAGCCCCTCAAAAGGTTAAACAAACTTACCATATGAATGAGGAATTCTACTTCTAGTACATACCTGCAAGAAATAAAGAAATACATCCACACAAAAACTTGTACATCAATATACATAATTTTTTTCATATTAACCAAAAAGTAGAAAATATTTAAACATTCACCAACTGATAAGTAAAATCATTTATATCTACAGCATGAAATATAGTTTTATAATAAAGATGACATATTGATACATGCTACTACATGGATGAATCATGAAAACGTCATGTTAAGTGAATAAAGCCATACATGACAGGCACATATCCTGATATTATAATATCTCAATATCTGGAAAGTTCAAACAGTCAAATATATAGAGACAGAAAGTGGGTGAGTGGTTTCCAGGTAAGGACTGGAAATGGAAAGAAATTTGATACGACTATTAATGGGTCCAGTTTTTGTGAAGATAAAACATTTTGTGAAGATAAAATTTTATTCTTACACAGATGGTTGCCCAGCTCTCTGGATATACTAAAAGCTACTAAATTGTATTTTTTACATTGGTCGATAATATGATATGTAAATTATATTAATAAAGCTGTCAAAAACAGTACAGATTCTGGAATCCTAGATATACCAGTTGCGAGGCCCTGCACAGGTAACTTATCAGTTGCTCAGTATCCTTGATCTCTAAAATGAGGAGAAACATAATTACCTACTTTGTGATTAAAGCGATTTAATAATATAATAATTCCAACCACCCACTCATAGAGAAGCCGGAAGATATTATGCATTTGACGTATGCAAGTTGTTGCTCTTGGATAAAATTGTCACCCAACTCAGTGTTTTACTTTCCTAAGGCTACCATAACAACAAAAACACATACACATATCCACACAAATAAAACTGCAAACTGGGTGACATAAACAGCAGAAACCTATTGTCACAGTTCTACAGGTTTGAAGTCTGAGATCAGGGTCTGGGCAGCGTTGGTTCCTTCCAAGAACCATGAGAATGAAAGGAAGTTGGTAAACTGATAGACAGACTGGTCCGTAACTACAACAAAACATAATGAAGTCATTCTAAACAAGGTAACTAGCAAGGGCCCATCTGTGAATGAATAGCTAAGAAGGATACTCCCGATTGGCAAATTGTATCAGTTTCATAGGGTGAATGAAATTCACCAATGGGACCCTTAATTGTTCATCCCCTCTTACCTGTATGGTGCTTTTTTCAAAGCAACTTAAAACAGCACACATTTATTATCTCAGTTTCTGTGTGTCAAGGGTCCTTGCAAAGTTACTTGCACACTCTTCAATACTTCAACTAAGTATATCATCCAGGATTCCATTCTCATTTGGAGGCTTGACTGGAAAAGGTGCGCGTCCAAGCTCAGGCAAAATTTATTTGGTAGTGGCTGTAGAATTCATGATAGCTTGCTTCTTCAAAGCCAACAAGGAGAACAAGGCTCTAGAGTAAGTCCTCAGTCCTTCAAGGACAACAGCAGCACTAACTTGGTGTGTGTCACAAGCAGGTTAGGGAAGAAAAATCGATATTATGTCATGCAGATGGTATTTGTTTTGTTTTATTTCATTACATGTTTAAAAACCTTTTATTGTGGAAATGGTCAGCTATGCATGAAACTAGAGATAATACTATAAGATTTATGGTATTTTTATTTAATAGAGCTTTTTTATAGCAGTTTTAATTTTATGTAAAAACTGAATAAATGATTTATATACCTGCTCTTCCCCAAAACAGTTTTTTATATTAATAACATCTTGGATTCGTGTGGCATGTTTGTTACAATTGGTAAGCCAATAATCATACACTATTATTAAATGAAGTCCACATTTTGTATTCGGATTTTTTTGCACATTCTATGTGTTTTGATAAATGTATACTAATATCCATTATAATCATATCACACAGAATAGTTTCACTGCCTTAAAAATCACCTATGCCCTGCTTATTATTCACTCTTTTCTCCCTCTCCCCAGAATTCTAGCAACCACTGACATTTTTACTGTCTTTATAGTTTCGCCTCTTCTAGAACATTATGTATTTGAAATCATAGTTTGTAACCTTCGAAGACTGGCTATTTTCACTAAGCAACATGATTTACGGCATTTCCATGTCTTCTTATGGCTTGAAAACTCATTTTCGTGATTGAATAATATTTCATTATATGGATGTTCCACACTTTGTTAATCCAGAAACCCAATGACAGCATCTTGATTGCTTCTAACTTGTGGAAATTGTGAATAAAGCTGCTATAAACAAACATGTACAGGTCTTTGCATGGATGTAAGTGTTTACTTATCTGGGTAAAATGCCAGGGAGTGCAATCGCTGGATCTTATGATAAGTGAATGCTTAAGTTTGTAAGAAATCATCAAGCTGTCGTCCAAACTGGCTCCATCCTTTTGCATTCCTACCAGCAATAAAGGAGCATTTGTATTATCCCATACCATCTTCAGCATTTGCTCTTGTCAATATTTTGAATTTAGTCATTCTGTTAAGTGTGTCCATATGTCTTATTTATGTTTTATTAGGCAGATAATTCTAAAATTCTAAGGGAAAGTAATTACTTGGTCTTTTTTTTTTTTTTAACCATTCAATTATTCCCAGGTCCTAGCTTATATACTGAATAAATGAGAGTCTTTGCAGAATGTATCTGAAATTGTTCATGGTATTTTATTCAGATATTTATCAACACATTACAAGATAAATTGTATATAAAAATATTGAAAATTTTTGTTTAAAGCAACATTTTCTTCTCACACCTAAAGAAACAAAAGTATTGGTTTTATTCTTATTTTCCATGTGTTTTCTATGTTTAAAAACATTGAAGAGAATCTATAACATAACATTTGAATATCTTCTACTCTACTACTTTTTTAAAGTATAATAAAGACAAATGATTCCATCTCTTATTTCAGGGTTTTTGTCAGTTTCCTCAAAAACTTCAATGTTCTATAAATGTGGTATTTTTTTATTTACAGTCATGATAAAACAAAATTCTGATTTTGTAACTTCTGTTACCTAAGTATCATTCTTAAGTTCTTCCTAGACAGCAATCAACACACAGCTATTTATTCACAAATGTGACAGGTCAATTCTTAGACAACTGGGATAAGGTGAGGTTCTTTTGGTTTTGGTTTTGCTTTTTTAGCAAGTAGCTAAAAAATAGATATTATGATAACACAGATACATTTTAAATTAATCTGGAGATATTAATTGTTCATGTATAAAGTTTTGTGTGATTGAAAATTATATATATATATGTATTTACACATGTATCTATATAAGTATTCATCAATATTGATATATTCACATATATAAATCTACGTGCATATATATATAGGTATATTCATTAAAAATAAGACACGTATATTTAACTTAATTGATTTTAAGTGCTATGAATTATAATTATCTATTTTAGTGTAAGGTTTTGTGTGTTATATTGATGTGTCCAATTGATCTGTAAAAAAAATCCATAATGAGTTTACAGTTCCTGTCCTGAAAAGTGAGAGTTTTGAGTACAAATGAAGAGATAGTCTTAAACCAATCAATTTAGTGATTAATTGAACGTTTAATAGTCTAGTAAAATGAGAACAAGTATAATATATTTTTAAACTTTTAAAATTAAAGTGCTAAAATATTCAAACTGTTAAACCTTAAAATACCAAACCAAACAACTTCATGTACCACATCCTAGGGTGAGGAAATTGACTTCATCAGACTGTAGGAGCCACTTAAGATTACCAAATTAGATACGGACAGGTGTGAGCATGCCATTCTCACAGATGGAGGAATTCAGACACAGAAGGATTAAGGAACTTGTTCAGGATCCACAGCTGTTCGAGTTAGCACAGCCATGACTGGAACCCAGTGTGAATGTGATCTTATCCTGGGGTTTGTTCATTTCATTGACCTGCCTTTTATTAATTGCATTATAGTCACAGTTTTAAGTTGGTTGTTACTACAGTGCTATATACAATTTGGCAAATTCATGTAAGATTTGATTACACTAATAAGTCAAATATCTATAAAAATCAAAATCTCTACTACACTCATTTTTATATTCATAGGAAACTGACTACCAAGTTCCAAGACCAATCAATCTGTTTACATACAAATAGGAGGAGTGCTTTTCTTTTTTATTCATGAATCCTCGCCACATTACTTTGGTCATAAAACCAGTCCTGGAGTTGCTGTCTCCCAGATCCTGCCTCCCATCAACTCTCAGGTGAACAGAAAGAATATCTGAGGACCAGGAGAAGAGCATTTTTCTATTCCTGGCCTAGAACCCTGATCCTATGGCTCACAATGTACCACTTTACCCGGTTCCTCCATCTTTACCTCAGCTTATTGTAATTATAATTACTATATTGTAATTTGTTTAATAAATGCCTCTTTGTTAAATGGACTGGCAAGATTTGGGTCTTTGTCCAGCAACTGGCATGATACTTGACATTAAGTTAACTGAAGCTTTTATTAGCTGAAGATCACCAGAATCTCCTATCCCACCACTGGGATAGAAACACCCATGCTGTTTCTATTTTGCCTCTCTCCAACCCCAACTGGAATAACTTAGGTTTTGCTTTAAAGGATTTGTTAATGGAGGGAATGAATAGTATAATTAACCTATGCTATTGGGGATTTATTCCAAGAAATATAATGTTATTTATCAATCAATTACATGAGCCTTGCCAGGCGGTTCCTGAGAAGAATAGATATCTGGACCAAAGCACAATGGAATATCTTTGTGAACAAAAGCTTCAACATGTTGGGTTTCTCTCTGATTAAACTCTACAACTAAGCATAGGTGACTTTACTGTCCTTTCACTACAAAACATACATTCCACTCATCTCCCAGAGACAAGCCAGTGTGGGCTATTTCCTCCCTTGGGACTTAAGAAAAGTTTTTCTCGTGTATCAGGGAATTTGCTCCAAATGAATGTTAGCATTTAACTTCACAGGAATTTCCTTCAACCTGATTCAAAATATATATGATATTAAACTTCACTGAGTGATAGGTTTAATATTCTTTTGTGAGTATAACATAGTGACTCTTGTAACCTTTATTTAGTCGCAAAAATAAGTTTATTGTTTTCATCCATGTTACTCTAAGGGATTTTATAATGAATCTCTTCTTTGGAATTTGGTACTTCTTTGAAAATACTGATTGACATCACTTAATATTACAGTGTCAAAAACACCAACAACATAAAATCAAAAGTATACCTCCAAAATAGCTGAAAGAACATAGAAAAGACAAGATTGGTCATGTCTCTGAATAAGGAAATAGAATGGATAAATGTGGGGAAAGGGGATTTACTTCTTGCTGATATACTTTGATGCATAACATTTTGAGCATTTGAAAATTCTAGATATATATGTGTATATACATGTTTGTTATGAATATATACATATACGTGTATATACATATGTGTATACATATGTATATGTATGCATGTACATTGCATTAGTCTACTTGGGCTGTGTATCAGTCAGTTTGGGCTGATATTACAACTATGACATAAACTGGCTGGTTTAAACAAGAAATGTTCATTTCTCACAATTCTGAAAGCTGAGAAGTCCAAAATCAAAATGCCAGCAAATGTGGTATCTCATGAGGGCCACTTCCTAATTTGTCTTCTCAGTATATCCTTATATGGGGAGATCAAAGAGCAAGCATCTCTCTCATATCTCTTATTATAAGGGCACTAATTCCATCTTTTAGGCTGTACCCTCATCAATTAATTACCTCCCAAAGTCCACACCTACAAATCCTGTCACACTGAGGATTTAGGCTTTAACATAAGAATTTTGGGGAAATATCAATATTCATTTCATAACAGGCCATCCAATCCACCTCACCCAGAAATTGTTTCCTGGTATCACCCCAGAATTTTGCTTACCCCTCCAGCAGGATCCCCTGCTGTCTGGGAAAAGCTGTCCAGACTTCAGTTCCAGTTGACAGGCTATGGCTGTAAGTCCACCACTCAGTAAAACGGCAAACAGGTGGAGCCCTGTTGCCATTGCTACACCCATTTCTGAGAAAATTTGTATTGTAATTTATCAGTGTCATGGCCAGGAAAATAAAGTACCTTCTAATTTTAAGGTTCCTGGCTCCAATCACAAAATGGCTGAGCTAAAGAATTGCTTTCTGGTTTTGCAAACTATCATAGGGCTGTACCTTACAACCTACCTCAGCAGTAAGTAATACTACTTATAAGCATTTTTGAATAGCTCCTCTCTGGAGCTCTTTACAACAATTGAGCTCTCAGCATAAATGTGCATCTTGTCATAGACTGATGTAATATCCAACTAAATTCTCTATTCTAAAAGTTCCTAGAATATCCAGTGGGCAGTATTTTGTTTTCGTTTTGTTAAATTTTGTTTTTTTGGCAAGATAATAGAGAAGGAAGGAAAGCAGTTTGTCTATGGCTAACACAAGAACAATAAATCCTCTTTCGTAAACTGCCGCTGAAGAAATTTGAGAAGAGTGTGTTCTTGGGTCAAGAGGTAGGCTAGATACACAATTGCATACACAGGACATCCCCTCAATTTCCAGAAGGGAGTAGTAATTAAAGAGAATAAATGTTTAAATAATTAGAAAGTAACAAAAACAGTTGCAAAGAGATGTGATTATTTCAGGAAGAATGAGATTAAAAGATTCTCATCTTTTTTTTTTTCTTTTAATGAGTATTTAACCCACACATTATAATCATCAAATCCAGGAGAATCAAATTCAGAATCATAAAATATATTGATTGTCATATTAACTGCTTCCTAAGTACATTTGATTTAAAGGTACACAAATAGATGTTCTACATAAGTTTAACTGATTCTTAGTAAGAGGTGAAAGAAAAAGTAACAGACTTTGGAATCTCAGCTGGGATGAGGGTAGTTAGGAAGACTGCTGTTTTTAAATATTATGACCTTCTTGCCCTTAACCGTCCTACCTCTGGATAAAAAGGAACAGTTAGAAATGGGAAAAGGAAAACATTCCGACACAAAAACCTGCTTCTCTTTAGTCAGGCACTATGTCACCAGGCCTCTGAAGAGAAATTATCCATCATTATTTATCCTATTTATGTGGGATGAATACACCCACCCAATTCATGGAGGGGAAAGAACAGAAAAATAAATAGTTTCCCCATGTGGAGGAAATCTCATTATGACAAGCTCCCATTTGTTGTTTTGTTACCACTATGTGACTTCCACCTTAACTGGGTGCCTGCACATTGTAGGATCTCACTAAATATTTGCTGACTAGTTAATATATTTATATAATCTGGATCCAACTTTCCACAGTAGACTTGGATATGACTGTCAGTGGTAGATCCTTCACTTACGGGGTCCCTGGGTAACTCCTCTGCTTGTCACGGCAGCAGTGCAAATGCTCCCACTGCCACTTGGCTGACAGTGTCTGCCCCACCTCATTGGTTTAGCTGCAGCTCCTCTTGGCCCTGGGCTTCTTGGCTATTAGAGTGGCTAAGTTTGAATTGATCCAGGCTCTCTTCACAGATGTTGTCACTACTCTCCTATGCTATCACTCATCAGAACCGATTACAAACAAGTCCTCAGGAATTCAGAGGCTAATATACTCACTATTGTCCTTTCCACCATGATTTGTACTTTGTACATGCCTTACTAACAAAAATATTCTACGTGTCATTTCCCACAGCAATGTGTTTCACATAATTGTCATTTTATAGATTAACAGCCTTTAGGAAAGTGATAACTAGTTGGTGAATAAATCGTTCCATTATTTCTAACTTCCAAACTCAGGGATCTCTTTTACTTTACTACTAATGTCTTTGTACATCTCTAAAACTTGAGAGTAAGAATTAACCAAAATTTTTAAATTAAATTTAAGAAACAGTCAATGTGACATTGACAATAAGCATGAAATAGGACTTATAATTGTGAAATTAGGGCACCAGAAAAATTATACAGGCAGAAAGGTGCCTAAATCTAGCAGTGAAAAGGAACAGTGCTGTGCATGAGCCTTTGTGGGCAGTGAGAATCACCCAAGAGTACTAAGAAGACTGAATTGTATCTTTAGTCTTAGGCTGACAAATGACATTTTAAAATACCCAATATTTTAAGAATAGAGACCATAGCTTTCTATATTTCATTACCTAGCAGAATACTTGCTACAAAATCAATTCTAATGAAGGACAGAGAAAACCTTAATTCTGAAAACAAAAAATATATAGGTTGGTATAGTTGAACTTTTATGGAACCATCTGAGTTTTATAGTGTTGCATTTTGAGGTCCTTGGGAAGCAAATTCCAAAACAAGTTAGTATGCAGGATTGCTGCCAGAATTAATACTTGAGGGAGAGTGTACAACAAGCAAGATTGAAAGGATGGGATGGTGGAACTGCAGTGCAGTCACAATAAGGCCTCAGTTGTTCCTGTAGAAGAAGCTGGAATGGCTCTGTAGAATTGTCTCAAGTTGGAGTGACAGCACGGGGCTTATATACCCTTGCATGGCCAAGACATTTGATGCAGTAAGCCTGTGGAAAGGAGTATTCCAAGGACATATGGCTGATAAAAATCAGGTTGATGCTATGACCCATGGCTGCTTGACCAAGTAGAGTTTGTTCTTTTCTATTATGTGTCTCTAGCTATATAAGAGATTGTAAGACACAAACGTTTACTCAAACAGGTCACATAAAATTTTAGCGAAACAGCCAAATACTCTGCCCAAATGTACAAAGATTTGGAACACAAACTGTGCCCAGCTGAGATTAACAGCACATCCCAAACAGAAACACAGATAGAAGATATTAAGGTAAAGTGTTAGTTGTTTCAAGAGTCTACCTTCCTCACACTCCTGCTATATGCTTTAAAGGGAATTCTGTTATACCGTTTTTTTTTTCTCTTCTTGACCTTCAATAAATATTCTGTCTGTGTCATCTTCATTTGCCAAGTGTGATGGTTAATTTCATGTGTCAATTTGAGAGGGCCACAGAGTGCCCAGATTAATCATTGTTTCTGCATATGTCAGATGAGATTCACATTAGAATCAATAGACTCAGTAAACTAGATTGTCCTCCCCAATGTAACTGGGCATCAGCAGATCCCCTGGTTCTCAGTACTAGATTATAACACTAGCTTTCATGAGTCTCTAGCAGTTTACAGACTGAAAACCGAAGATCTTCTGAGCCTCCATAATCCATGAGACAATTTCTCATATTTGTATATCTCAAATGAGACTTTGGACTGCAGATTTTTGAGTTAATGCTGAAATGAGTTGAGACTTTGGGGGACTGTTTGGAAGGCATGATTTGTTTTGAAATGTGAAGATATGAGATTGGGGGGGGGCAGGGGCAGAATGATATGGTTTGAATCTGTGTCCCCACCAAAATCTCATCTTGTAGTTCCCATAATTTCTATGTGTTGTAGTAGGGACCTGGTGGAGGATGATTGAATCCTGGGGCTGGGTCTTTCCCATGCTGTTCTCATGATAGCAAATGTGTCTTATGAAATCTGATGGTTTTAAAAATGGGGGCTTCTCTGCACAAGCTCTCTCTTTGCCTGCTGCCATCCATGTACGATGTGACATGCTCCTCCTTGCCTTCTGCCATGATTGTGAGGCCTTCCCAGCTATGCGGAACTGTAAGTCTAATAAAGCTCTTTCTTTTTTTATATTGCCGAGTCTCTGGTATGTCTTTATCTGCAGCATGAAAATGGGCTAATATATATCCTTTGCCTATTTTTTAAACAGGGTTATTTTTTTTTTTTACTTATTAATTTGTTTAAGTTCCTTATAGATTCCAGGTATTAGTTCTTTATCAGAAGTGTAGTTTGCAAATACTTACTCCCATTTGGTAGGTTGTCTGTTTACTCTGTTGATGGTTTCTTTTGCTGTGCAGCAGCTCTTTAGTTTAAATAAATCTCACTTGTCAATTATTGTTTATGTGGCAATTGCTTTTGGGGACTTTGACAAAAATTATTTGCTAAGGCCAATGCTGAGAAGGGTACTTTAGAGATTTTTTTTCTAAGATGTTTATAGCATGAGGTATTATATTTAAATCTGTAATTCAGCTTGAGTTGATTTTTGTATATGGTGAAAATTAAGAATCCACTTTCATTCTTTTGTATATGGTTAGCCAGTTATCCAGTACCATTTATTGAATGGGGGGTCCTTTCCCCACTGCTTGTTCCTGTTGGCCATATAAAAGATTGTGTGGCTTTATTTCTGAGTTTTCTGTTCTATTTCATTGGTCTATATGTCTGTTTTTATACAAGTACTGTGCTGTTTTAGTTGCATAGCCTAATAATATAGTTTGAGGTCAGGTAGTGTGATGTCAAAGCTTGGTTTTTTGTTTGCTTGTTTGTTTGTTTCTTGTTGTTTTATTGTTTTCCTCAAGGATTGCTCTGGCTATTTGGGCTCTTTTTTAATTGCAGATGCATTTCATTCTAAAACACTGTTCTAGGGTTTTCTAATTCTGTGAATAATGATGTTGGTAGTTTGATAGGAATAGCAATGAATGTATAAGTTGCATCGAACAGAGTCTTTAGTGTTTTCTCCATATGGAATCACATCATTAGCAACAGAAATAGTTTGAATTCTTGTTTTTCTGTCAGGATACCTTTTATTTCTTTCTCTTGCCTGATAGCTCTGGCTAAAGTCAAAATATCCATTATAAGAAAGAACTGAACTGAACTTCTGAAATTGAAAAATTCTCTACAGGAATATCCTAATACAATTGGAAGTATTAATAGCAGAATCAACCAAGGTGAGGAAATAATCCTAGAGCTCAAAGACCAGTTATTTTAATCAAATCAGACAAAAAATAAAAATTAAAAAATTGAATAAACAAAGTCAAATATGGGATTATGTAAAGATATCAAATCTGTGACTCATCAGCATTCCTGAAGGAGAAAAAGAGAGCAAGCAAACTGGAAAATATATTTGAGGATATAGCCTATAAAAATTTTCCAATCTTGCTAGAGAGGTGGATACGCAAATTCAAGGAATAAAGAGAACCCCTGTAAGATACTATATAAGATGGCCATTTCCAATGCATGCAGTAATAAGATTCACCAAGGTCAATGCAAATCAATAAATATTAAAGACAGCTAGAGAGAAAGGTCAGGTCACTTTCAAAGGGAGTTCCATCAAGACTAGCAGCTGACTTCTCAGCAGAAACCTTAAAAGCAAGAAGAGACAGGGGACCTCTTAACAACATCCTCAAAGAAATGAAATTCCCACCAAGCATTTCACATTTCACATCCAGCCAAACTAAGCTTCATAGGCAAAAAAGAAATAAAATCTTTCTCAGACAAGCAAACACTAAGAAAATTTGTTGCCACCAGATAAGCCTTACAAGAGGTCTTTAAGGGAGTGCTACACATGGAAACAAAAGATTGATACCTGCTACCAGAAAAACACGCTCAAGCACATAACCAACAGACAGTATAAAGCAATTATACAATAAAGTGTGCAGGAATTTTTATTGCTTTTCATTTTCACAAGATATTATACTGATCCATTACATTGATGATTTTATACTGTTTGGATCCAGTGGGTAAGAATTAGAAACTACTCTAGACTTACTGGTAAGACATTTCTGTGTCAGAGTGTGGGAAAAAAATCTGACTAAAGCTCACAGACCTATATCTCAGTGAAATTTTTAGGGCTCCAGTGTTATCAAGCATTTCTAGGTATTCCTTCTAACATGAAGGAGTCATTACCGCTAGCTCTTCCTACAATCAAAAAAGATGCAGAATGCCTACTGGATCTCTCTCAGTTTTGGGGGAAACACATTTCTCATTTGAGTGGGTTACTCTAGATCATTCTCCAAGTGCTTAGAACACTACTAGTTTTGAGTAGTTTCCATAACAAGGGAAGGCTCTGAAGCAGGTCCAGGCTGCTGTGCATGCTACTCTGCCTCTTGAGCCATGTTATCTAGCAGATCCAGTGGTGCTTAAAGTGTCAGTGGTAAATAGGTATAATGTATAGAGTCTTGGGCAGACCTCTATAAGTGAATCACAGTGCAGGCTTTTAAGATTGTGGACCAAGATGCTGCCATCCTCTATAGACAATCACTCCCCTTTTTAGAAATAGCTCTTGGCCTGCTAGTGGGTTCTTAGTAGAGACTGAATGTTCAATCAGAGGCTACTAAGTAACTATGCAACCTGAACTACTCACCATAAATTGGGTATTATTTGACTCACTAAATCATAAAGTTGGCTGTGCATAGCAATATTTATTGATCAAATGGAAGTGGTATGTGACTGGACCTGAGGAGGCCGTGAAGACACAAGTAAGTTACATGAAGGGCCCAAATGCCCCTAGTTCCTCTAGTTCTTGCTATGCTATTTTCTCTCTTATAGCATGTACCTGTAGCCTCATGGCAAGTTCTCTATGATCAACTGACAGAAGACAAGACTTGAGCCTGGTTTACAGATGGCTGTGCATTACATGCAGGCATCAACTTAAAGTAGACAGCTGCAGCACTATAGCTCTGCTCTGGGACATCTTTGAAAGATGGTTATAAAAGAAAATCCTCTTAGCAGAAATTTTGGTAGTGTACCTAGTTGTTCATTTTCCTTAGGAGGAGAAATGACCAAACATGCAATTATATACCAATTAATGGGCTGTTCCAATGATTTAGCTGAATGGTCAGGGACTTGGAAGAAACATTACTTAAAAATTGACAACAAAGTAATTTTGGAGAGAGGTAAGTGGATAGATATTTCTGAGTGGGTTAAAAAAAAAAGATTTTTTAACCCACTCAGAAAAGGGTGACTTCAGCAGAGGATGACTTTAATAATCAAGTTGAAAAGATGATTCATTCTATGGATATAAGCAACACCATTTTCCCAGCTCCTCTCATCATTGCCCAACGACTAATGACCAAAGGAGTCATAATGGCAGGGATGGAGGTTAAAAGCATGGGCTCAGCAACATTCACTTCCACTCATTAAGACCTAGCTGTCTATGGCCATTGCTGAGTGCCCAATCTGTCAGCTGCAGAGGCCACCTGTTATCCCTAAATATAGTACCATTCCTCAGCTAGTTACCTGGTGGCAGGTAAATTATGTTAGGTTATTTCCATCACAGAAGGAACAGTGTTTTGTTTATATGAGACTAGATGCTTACTCTGCATACAAACTTGCATTCTCTGCATGGTGAGCTTCTGCCAAAAAAAAAATACTCCCTGTGAACCTACAGAATGCTTAATCCACCATCCTGATATTCTACACAGCATGGTTTCTGATTAAGAAACTCGTATCACAGGAAAAGAAATGCACAATGGATCCATGCTCATCCATTCATTGGTCTTACCATGTTCCTTACCTTCCTGAAACAGCTGCCTTGATAAGTGGTCATATGGCCTTTTAAAGATTCAGTTACAGCCCTAGCTAAATGGCAATACCTAGCAGGGTTGGAGTAAAGTTCTCCAAAAAGCTGTATATGCTCTGAATCAACATCCAATATATGGTGCTGTTTCTCCTGTAGCTAGGAGTCACAGATTCAGGAATCACAGAGTGGTAATGAAATTGGTACTACTCACTCTTACTTTGTGGCACCACTCACTATTACCTCTGGTGTCTCACTAGCAAAACTGTTGCTTTCTGTTTCAACAACCAATGCTGTGCTACACTAGAGAGCTAAGAGGAGAGCTTCTACCAGAGGACACAACAATCGCTCAATTTAACCAGAGGTCCGTGTTTTTAGTAGTTTTACTTGCATTGGGTCCATGTCGTTTTCCATTGTCCTTAACCACAGGGCATGTTTTCACTAAAAGATGCCCTAAGGGATGTCCTGTATTCCGGAACTACTCCTCCTTACCTCTGCTGTGGAGTATTAGTTCAATTTTCTCTTGATAGTCAGGATCAATTGCTTCAGCCATCCCAGTAATTCCCTTCTTTGGCTGTTGATTCCAGAGTATAGAGAGTCCAAAAGGTAGCAAAGCACAACTGCCTGAGGTGCTTGCTGAAGGCAAAGGAACTATAGAATGAGTAGTGAAATAAGATAGTTAAAAGTACTAGCTACAATACCATGACCAGTTAAAAAAAAAAAAAAGACTGTAATTGTCATCAGCATTTATTCCTTCATTTGTAATGAAGACTTTGCATGTGTGCGTGAATATCTTTTTTTTGTTTTCTCTCATCACTTTTGTAACATAAAATGTATTAAGTATTTTTATTTAAATATTCATATTTAATTATTTTTTATTATGGTGGTTATTATTTTACAGCATAGTATTTAAGTTACAGGATATTAAGAAGAGTAAACATCACTCAAAAACTTTACTTCCTCTTCTTGGAAAAGGGTTAGTGCATTTTCTTGTCGTAAGCAGGGTAGTCATATTATTTTAAGTGGAATTATGACCTTGTTAGTGTCTATTTGGATATTAAGTGTGGTTTAAGGATACATGTATGGATGCCAAGTTCACAAGTGGTGAACTTGACATCACTGGGCTAAAATGTATCCAGATAGCTGATCAAACATTATTTCTTGGTGTTTCTGTGTGGGTGTTTCTAGAAGAGATTAGCACTTGAATAATGGATATGGAGTGAGTAAAGCAGATGGTTCTCCTCAATGTGAGTGGGCATCTTTCAACTTGTTGAGGGCCTGAATAGAACAAAAGTGAAAAAAAGTTCAGAATTGCTCTCATCAGCCTGCTTGAGCTGGAGCATTGATATGATCCTGCTCTTAGCAGTCCTGGTTCTCAGATCTTCAGACCTGGACTGGAGTCTACATCATCAGCCCTCTGTGTCTTAGGCATTAGGACTATGCTATTAGCCTTCCTGTGTCTCCAGCTTGTAGATGGCAGATGGTGGGGCTTCTTCAGCTCCATAATTGCATAAGCCAGTATCTTATTTTATATATATGCATTTTTAACATAATGTAATTTCCTATTGGTTCTCTTTCTCTAAAGAATTCTGAATAATACATATGGAAAAGGAGAGAAACAAGAGGCCATATGTAAGCTACAAGAAATAGATCTTGTAGGAAATATAGAATGAAGGAGACAGTTTGAGATAAAACTGCCATCCCTGGAGAACATATTATAAGTGGTAAGAGACATTTTTTAATGTGTTTCACGATCCCTTAAGAACATAGTATCCTCTTTAACTACCATTTCTTTATTTGGGTAATTTGTTGAGTCTAAAAAATTGGAATTACTTATAAATACGCATATACTTTTTTCTTCTTTATTGTAAGAGACATTACAATGTTTCAAGGAGAACACAGTTAATGGAACAGTTAGACTTCCAATTACATTCGAGTGTAAAAAGAAAACTTAAAAAGTAAATAGAACTTAACAATTCCAGAAAAAAACAGTAACACCTGGATTAATTTAAATATATGTATGGAGTACAGTCTTATTGTGTTTTCAGAGACACTTTATGTATATAATGATAGTATATATATATTTTCTTTTTTACATGAATGTTTGCATTATGCAAGTTTTTACACTTTGCACTTTTTTCAGTGAATTTAACCTCGTAATCAGATCATATCTAGTTTGTAGTAAGCTTCTCTTTTTAATGTCTGCATATAATTTTACTGTGTGTACCTACTTAATTAAATGTCACATTTTTCCAATTTTTGCTATATATCAGATAAACAGGTGTCTAAGTATTTAATTTCCCATTCATAATATAGACCTGTTACTTGTAAGTAGATGCCCAACCTGAGAGTATATGTCCAAGACCCTTTTTAATCTAGTGGTCATGCGATTAGGTCTCACCAACAAAATGTGAAAATAAGTTATATGTCTCTTCTGGGGAAGTGCTTTTAAGGAGTATACAGTCTTACTTCATCTTCTTTTTCTCCCTACTACCAGCTAGATGCAGAAGACAATGAATGACACTAAATAGAGAACGTTGTTCTGTCATCAGCCCTGATGTTAAGTGTAATGATCTGAATTCATTCATTGTATTTTGTGCTCTTCTATATCTTTCTGAAAAAGGGCATGTGGAAGGTCATTTTTTTAATTGCATGTCTAAGAAATGTGAGTTTTTTCCAGTCTTCCTTATTGAATGATACTGTAGCTTGGCATAAAATTTTAAGAAAGAAATCATTTTTGTTCAGAATTTTGGAGATGTTGCTACATTGTCTCTTGGTGCTTAGTGTGGGTGTCAATAAATACGAAATCACCGGGTTCTACTTCACTGCATGTAATCTGTAATTTGTTTGTTTTATTTTCTCCTACCTTAAAATATTTTAGAATATTCTCTTTATACTTGATATTATGAAATTGAATGGGGTGATTTTTCATCTCATAGACAGGGCATTTGACGACACCTTCTAACCTACAAACTGAGACATTTTCTTGAATTACTTAATTAATGAATTATTTCTTTCCATTTTTTACTTTCTAGGGGTTTTATTCAAATGCTGCACCTTCTGGGAAATACCTCCCAGAAGGCATATATTTCATTCATTTCCTTTTGTGAATGATTCCTTTCATTATGTCCCACAGATTCTATATGTTCCAACAGATATTTCACCATTACTACTGTTTTTAACCTCCAAGAAACATTTTTTTAATTCCTAGGTTGTGTATTTTTAACACATCCTATCTTACTTTATATATGTAATATTCTCACATTTCTTTCCAACAATATTAATAACAATAATTTTTCCTTTACTTTCTTTTTTTGTATTTCTCTTTACAGCAAGTTGCTTTTTGGTTTCTTTGTTTGCTTATTTGTATGCTAACGTTACCTTAAATTTGTCCTATTCCTCTGTTAGGTTGATGTTAATGATAGAGGTTGTGGAGCTAATTATAATTTGGAAGCTTTGAATGAGTGAGAATTGTCGAATTTGAGCTTACATATAGCATGACTCAAGAAGGTAAGTTATTGGGGTACACAAGATAGCAAAGTCTTTAATCTTTTTTCTTAATATGTTCAGGTTTCCAACAACAGAAACATTCTAGCTTCTTGTCTGGAGGGTAGAAGTCAATATGTTAAACTTGGAAGCAAATATAAGAAGCAAATGTGAGAAGAGAGAAGACAGTCTGTCATCCGGCGTACGTGTGCATAAATTAATTTAAACCTCTGAGTTCAGGATGGACACTCTTTCTAAAAATAAGTCTTCTGACTTTTGCTCTAAGAAGTGAGAATCAGCATCCAGAGAGGAGAAGAAACCCAGGATTCTTTTTTTTCCCTTTTGTCTTCCCATTTTAACTTCCTCAACTCCTCATCCTGACCTAATGCCCTCTTGGGGTTCCTGGGACTGGAATTGTTGGGTAAGAATTAGGTCTCATTTGATCTACGATCTGCTAGGTCAGCTTGCTCATCCACCTATCTGTATTGTTTTGGTTTTCTCTACTTCTCAGCCCTGGAACACTGTATTTTCATATATATACACATATATATATAAGAATCATATATTGATATATGATTCTATCTAGATGCAATTGTACCCTATCACATATATCACCACCCTATGTGATATAATTTATCATTCCTCTTAAACTCCCCTGATTAGGAGGGCAAAAAAACAAAACAAAACACTTTTAGCTTACTTTTAAACTTTCCTATCTTTTCTACGCTATGCAAATCTAATCTATAGCTATTCTTCTGAATGCAATTGGCTTTGAAACTATGGTTTTGTTTTACTTTAAAATATTAATTCATACTTAATAAATTTTTCAATTTTAAGGAATAAGTTTAATTCCCCAATTATAACTATGGGAGAAAACTTCTGTTCTAACATATCAAATGCCTTTAAGAAAGTCATTTTCCAAGTAGAATATGGTCTTTTCTATGACTGGCACTGAATGAAGTTTTCAGAATTCACAGATTTCAATACGTAGCCTGAGACTGCAACATAAAGATGATGAAGTTTGGAGAGACGAAACAGTTAGCTAGATGCCTGGTAACTGTTAAAATCAATGCGGTGGGCATCTTTGATTTTTCCCATAATATGAATCTTTCCCCTTAGTTATGCAAGACTATTGTGGCTGCACTGTGTGGAGGACAACTCGTGATAGCTACATGCTGTGGTAGTAGCGATCAGCGTAGTGACTTGGTCTATCTGGTCTACCTTTGTGCTAAAAGATGCTCATTGTCCTTCCTGCTCTTGGCCCTATGGAGCTACTTTGAGTCTTGCAAGACTTCCAAGTCTAATTCTCTGTGCAGCTATTTATTTCATAAGCCACTTATTTTCTTCCATTCTATTCTATTTATGATAACCATCATCCGTTTCTGTTGCTTGCAATCAGGATTTCTAAATGGATATAATGTTAATGAGATACCACAGTGAAGTGGAATGTAGTAAAGATTTGGAGTTAATCAGACTCATGTCTTGTTTGTGCTGTTTCTTACATAAAAATGGTATCAGATTGCTTTACCCTTAGTTCCTCATTCTCATTTATAAAATTGAATTTATACTACTTAAGCCAGAGAGGTGTTCTACAGATTGAATTAGTAATAGTATCTAACACAATGTCTGACAAACAGCTTTAGACAATGGTAAAGAAATAGTGATCCAAACACCCTTAGATCATTTCTTTTTGCATTTAGCCCTTCCTCAGTTACTGGAATACCATCTTGAGAAATTCACTGTGAACTGGAAATGTATTTGACAATATACATTGTGTTGTATAACTTGAAGCTTTTTAAAGAAAAGTTGAATTGTTTGTATTTTTAGCCCTTTTCACACCTGTAGAAACTTAGAACTATCCAAGTGTGAATAAGAATTTGGGTCTGGGTGAAAATATAATCATCCTACTGTTAGAAGGAGTAAGTGCGTTTTATTCTCTTCTTGATTTCCATGATACGGATTTCTTTTCCCAGGCCTTTCTCCACTCACTTAAAAACTCTAACTTTTCTTCTCTTGTTGCAGTTGGGAACACATGTTCTCTCATCATCACTATCCCACTACCACAGCAAGAGCCTGTCCCAGATCAGCATTGCATAGAATTAAATGAGCAAATTTTCCTATATCTAAAATTCATACAGTAGGCTCATCTATCTCTTGCACAAAGTTGTGTACCCTTACCTAACTTTATCAATCATAAAGGTGACATTTAGGACTCCTTATTCTCTCTTTTATTTCTCAAATTGCTAAGAATCTTGATTGAGAAGAGACATGGTATTTATGAGACAATCCCCCTCTGGAGCCCAGCACTTCAAAAGAAGCTAAAAGAGTTCTGGTTTGCTTAAAGATTCAATTGTCCTAACAAAATCTATTCAAACTTGCTTAGTTATATTTATAAGATACCATACATTAGAGCTGCTTCTATATCAAAAAGTAAACATATCTTTAACTCTTTAACTGTGCACTTGTAAGGTGAGTAAGGCTGGCTGATAATTCTCTGTGGGTAACACTATGGTGAACCTGTATTTAGAAAAACCCATTATCTCAGTCCCAAAATCTTAAGTGGATAAGCAACTTAAGCAAAGTCTCAGGATACAAAATTAATGTCCAAAAATCACAAGCATTTCTATATACCAATAATAGACAAAGAGAGAGACAAATCATGAGTGAACTCCCATTCACAATTGCTACAAAGAGAATAAAATACCTAGGAATACAACTTAAAAGGATGTGAATGACCTTTTTAAGGAGAACTACAAACCACCACTCCAGGAAATAAGAGAGGACACAAGCAGATGGAAAAGCATTCCATGGTCATGGATAGGAAGAATCAATATTGTGAAAATGGCCACACTGCCTAAAGTAATTTATAGATTCAATGCTATCCCCATCAAGCTACCATTGACTTTCTTCACAAAGTTAGAAAAAAAAAAACTACTTTAAATTTTATATAGAACCAAAAAGAGCCCATATAACCAATACAATCCTAAGCAAAAGGAACAAAGCTGGAAGCATCACTGACTTCAAACTATACTACAAGGCTACAGTTACCAAAACAGATACATAAACCGATGGAAAAGAACAGAGACCTCAGAAATAACATGACACATCTACAATCATCTGATCTTTGACAGACCTGCCAAAAGCAAGTAATGTGGAAAGGATTCTCTATTTAATAAATGGTGTTGGGAAAACTTGCTAGCCATTTGCAGAAAACTGAAACTGGACCCCTTCCTTACAACTTATACAAAAATTAACTCAACATGGATTAAAGACTTAAATGTAAAACCTAAAACCATAAAAACTCTAGAAGAAAACCTAGGCAATACCTTTCAGAACATAGGCATGGGCAGAGACTTCATGACTAAAACACCAAAAGCAATGGCAACAAAAGCCAAAATTGACAAATAGGATCTAATTGAACTAAAAAGCTTCTACACAGCAAAAAAAAAACTATCACCAGAGTGAACAGGTGACTGACAGAATGGGATAAAATTTTTGCAATCTATCCATCTGACAAAGGGCTAGGATTGCAGAATCTGTAAGGAACTTAAACACATTTACAAGAAAAAAACAACCCCATCAAAAAGTGGGCAAAGGATATGAACAGACACTTCTCAAAAGAAGACATTTATGCAGCCAACAAACATGAAAAAAAAATTCATCATTACTGGTCATTAGAGAAATGCAAATCAAAACCACAATGAGATACCATCTCGCACCAGTTCAAATGGCGATCATTAAAAAATCAGGAAACAACAGATGCTGGAGTGGATATGGAGAAATAGGAATGCTTTTACACTGTTGGTGGGAGTGTAAATTAATTCAACCATTGTGGAAGACAGTGTGACAATTCCTCAAGGATATAGAACCAGAATTACCATTTGACCCAGCAGTCCTATTACTGCATGTATAGCTAAAGGATTGTAAATCATTCTATTATAAAGACACATGCACACGTATGTTTATTGCAGCACTGTTCACAATAGCAAAGACTTGGAACCAACCCAAATGCCCATCAATGATAGACTGGATAAAGAAAATGTGACACATATACACCATGGAATACTATGCAACCATAAAAAGGATGACTTCATGTCCTTTGCAGGGACATAGATGAAGCTGGAAAATATCCTTCTCAGCAAACTAACACAAGAAAAGAAAACCAAACACCACACGTTCTAACTCATAAGTGGGAGTTTGACACAGGGAGGGTAACATCACATGCTGGGAGCTGTCAGGGGGTGGGGGCTGGGGTAGGGATAGCATTAGGAGAAATACCTAATGTGGATGACAAGTTGATGATGTGGCAAACCAACATGGCACGTGTGTGTACCTATGTAACAAATCTGCACTTCTGCATGTATATCACAGAACTCAAAGTATAATTTATAAAAGAAAAAAGAGAAGAAACGGACTCGATATCAGGACTCATATATTTTAATAAGTACTGTTTAGTAAAATTTCCAAAAAAAAACCTCATAATGCATTTCTGCCAGTCATTGCATTTTTAACACACTCATTTAACATTTTGTGAGAAAATAAAAGTTAAAAAATCAAACTAACTTTTGAGTATCTAACATGCAATAAGTCCTTGGCAAAAAAAAAATATCATTTTAGAAATAAGGAAACTGAGTCTGAGAGAAGTTAAGTAACCTTAAGACATGTATTTAGTAATCAGTGGAACCAGAATGAAAACATAAGTTGTCTGACTCCAAAAATCTGTTCCCTTTAATAAAACATCTATAACTCTTGTAACCCTGCAGCATTTTCACCCTAGATAGAGGGATATAATTTACAATTTCAGATACATATGTATAATTTTTCAATTCTTTCCACTCCCCATGAAGAAGAATTTTTAAAATTATATAGAAATTAAGATTGATAATGTGAAGTTCAAACTCAAGGAATTTAAATTATTGAAAGAAAATGCATTATACACAAAGGCTAGTCAGAGACTGAGTGGGAACAAAAGGAAGAAAACCTATAAATATATATGCGTGTGTATATATATTCACATTATTTTCTCAGAAGATAGGTCTTCCTTTAACTTCAGTAGGCAGCTGCTTGAATTGTATCCATTATCTGTATAAATATATAATGTCCCAAGTGTGCAATTATGTAGGTCCAGAGTGAAGAATGACTTGGTTTTAAAATCCATGTGCTGGGAACCTGACTGTTTCTGAAATATTTGCATTTGAAAGAATGGCCGCTCTTCATAGAAACTGCCAGCAGCTCAATGCAGCCTATTAGTGCACATTTTATACTAAAGAAGGAGCATTATGGCTGGGAATTCTCTTTCTCCCCAGCCAGAAAGATGTGCTTTCCCTATCACAGTTAGGTGAGTCGGGTTACTTGGCTCACTGCCCATTCTGACCATGCAGGACATTCTCTCTATGCACATTCGGGCTTACAATATATAAGAAGAAGTCCATATCTGAAACACAATATGGGTAGTCCATTTACTATTCAATCAATACCATCATTCACAAAGCTAAATATACATGTTTATTATTTCATCACAATTGCATTATCATTAAAAATCTTCCACGATCTTTTTTCTAAGTGCCTGACTACACACAAACAGTTGTGTGTTTCCCTCAAAAGTTAACAATCTAAGTAAAGTTACAAACTTTGAAAGTGCAGTGCATGAGTATATGTCGAAGATAGATAATCTGTTTAACTTTTTTATTACATGTTTTTATGTAATCTTATTATTCATATTTCTGACTAAAGAATTGCCATATCTTCAACAGCTACTGAATTCTGCTACACAAATGAAATAGCTTATTCAAATCATGCTAAACATTTATACCTTAAAGTAAATTCTTTTTTTTTTTTTTTTGAGACGGAGTTTCACTCTTGTTGCCCAGGCTGGAGTGCAATGGCGCAATCTCGGCTCACCACAACCTCCGCCTCCTGGGTTCAGGCAATTCTCCTGCCTCAGCCTCCTGAGTAGCTGGGATTACAGGCACGCGCCACCATGCCCAGCTGATTTTTTGTATTTTTAGTAGAGATGGGGTTTCACCATGTTGACCAGGATGGTCTTGATCTCTTGACCTCGTGATCCACCCACCTCGGCCTCCCAAAGTTCTGGGATTACAGGCGTGAGCCACCGCGCCCGGCCCAAAGTAAATTCTAGTAATGCTAGAAACGTAAGACTCCTCCACATGTGTATTAGTTCATTTTCATACTACTGTAAAGAACTGCCCAAGATTGAAAAAATGCATACTAACATGTGTTTTGTAAATCTTTTAAATGATGTATATTTTATTAATTATTATACAACTATAGATCGAAAGCCTGACTTTTTAAATTTATGTTTTATCTTTATCTTTTATTTTTGGAGACAGTATGACTCTGTTGCCCAGGTCGCAGCGCAGTGGTGTGATAGTACCTCACCACGGCATCGAACTTCTGGCTCAAATGATCCTCCTGCCTCAGCTTCCCAAGTAGCTAAGACTACAGGTGTGAGCCACCATGCTGATTATATTTTTATTTTTTATGGAGACTGCGTTTTGTGGAGGCTAAGTTTTCACTATGTTGCCCAGGCTGGTTTCCAACTCCTGACCTCAAGCAATACTCCAGTCTTGGCTTCCCATAGTGCTGGGATTACAAACATGAGCCATTGCACCCAATCCAAAGCTTAATTTCCTCCCTACTTGGAACCAAGACGTCAACTGATGCCCAACCAGCAAGTCATAAAACAGGGCAAGCTGACCTCAAATCCTAATTTTTGGAGAAAATAGAAGCCATGCAGATAGGAAATACCTCATTTTACTAATATGAAAAAATTTAAACCTACCCTGCTCTGCACCCATTCTGTCTTCCATCAATATGGTTAAAAGAGACATGCATTTATTCATTCTGAGTATGTCTTCAATTGTGTTTTATTAAGAGAGACCATTTTAGTATCGGTTCTCTAATTTTACAATATCTGACAACACAAATAAGGGGAATTTTTCTTTCTTTTCTTTGTATAAAAGTCCCTTAACTTTGTATAAAAGCTACAAAGGACATACCTTTTATACAAAGTTAAGGGACTTTTATACGTGGTCTTTCAATTTGTTCAAGTTTTTCCTACTACAAAGCAACCATCATTCAAACCAGCTCAAGATACTACTCTGATTCCATTTTCACGTTCCCCATTCATTCTTCAAGTCATTTTAACATCGATTCTTGCCTATCATTTAAAATATGTTCCTCCTGTTTTTGTTTTGTTTTGTTTTGTTTTGGTTTTGCTTCTGTTTTTGTTTTTGTTTCTTTGAGACAGAGTCTCACTCTGTTGCCGGGCTGGAGGGCAGTGGTGTGATCTTGGTTCACTGCAACCTCTGCCTCTGGGTTCAAGCGATTCTCTTGCCTCAGCCTCCGGAATAGCTGGGACTACAGGCACCCACCACCACACCCAGCTATTTTTTGTGTTTTTAGTAGAGATGGAATTTTAACATGTTGGCCAGGATGGTCTCGATCTCTTGACCTCATGATCCGCCTGCCTCTGCCTCCAAAAGTGCTAGGATTAGGATTACAGGCCTGAGCCGCAGTGCCCGGCCTCTCCTGTTGTTTTGTTTAAAAACATTGTATAGAACTGAAATGATCTATGCTTTAAATATTTCGAATAATTACCTGCTAAGACTTTTTTGTACCTGGTGTTATTTACTGAGCAGATTCAAAATTTTTAAGTTATTGTACTACTAATCTTTCTGTGTCATATTGAATGAGTTTTGGTAGGCCTTGCTTTTTGTAAACAATTTTATATGTTTTCTAACATAAAATCGTAACTAGAATTTTTTGATATAATTTTTAAATTTCTTGGGAGGCCAAGGCAGGGAGATCCTTGACCACAGGCATTTGAGTTGAGCCTTGCTTGACAACATGAGGAAGCCTGTCTCTACAAAAAATGTAAAAATTAGCCATTTTTACAATTTTGTTTGGTGGCATGCACCTTTAGTTCCAGCTACTCAGGAATAACTGAGGTGGGAGGATCATCTGAGTCAGGAGAGGTCGAGGCTGCAGAGAGCCATGATTGTGCCGCTGCATTCCGAACTGGGCAAAAGAATGAGACTCTGTCTCAAAATCAAAAATTAACTTAAAAAATTAAATTTCTATTCTACTGTTATGATCCTTCGTATTTTTCCATATCTATATTTGAGTGTCTTTTTTTCTTCTTTTGACTTAAGCCATCTTTTCTTGTTGTTTTTGTTTTTGTGATGGAGTTTTGCTCTGTGGCCCAGGCTGGAGTGCAGTGGGATGATCTTGGCTCACTGCAACCTCTGCCTCCCGGTTCAAGCAATTCTCGTACCTCAGCCTCCCAAGTAGCTGAGACTACAGGCGCCCACCCTCAAATCCAGTTAATTTTTGTATTTTTAGAAGAGGTGTGTTGGCCAGGCTGGTCTCAAAATCCTGACCTCAGGTGATCTGCCAGCAAAGGCCTCTCAAAGTCCTGAGGTAACAGGCTTGTGCCACTGTGCCGGCCATCTTAAGCAATCTTGATAGAGATTTGTTTGTTTGCCATTCTTTTAAAGTACTGATTTCTAACTTTCTCTGTCCTCTTTGTTTTATATTTAATTTTTACATGTTAATTTTATCTTTATTTTTCTTTCCTTTTTTTAATTTGCTAAATTTTCATAACTTTTTAAGATGGATACTTACCTCCTTGATTGTTAGCTTTTTCTTTTTTATATACAAGTATTTAGTTCAATTTTGATATGGAATACTTTTATTATTGTTTGGTTCATGTTTAAATTTTTGTTACATTTTCTTTTTGAACCCATTAGTTGTTTGGAAGTAATATAAAATTTCTGAATGTATTTATTTGGTATTTAAATTTTCTTTTTATTTTTTCTAATTTAATAATATTGTAGTGATTTATGTAATTTGCTACATTGCCAGTTATTTGAAACTTGATTAGATGTGTATTACAGTTTATTTCAAGCTAAATTTTTATGAATACCCCACGTGTGCTTGGAAAATAAATTATCTGCTGTCCAGTTTTGCCATTCCAGGTTCAATATATGTTTATGTGAGCAAACTTATTAACTGCATTTTTCAGATCTTCCATATATTCAGTAAGTTTGGTTTTAGAACTCTTAGTAGTTAGAAAAAATCTCTCCGAGTGCTGGTAGATTTATTAAGGTTTCCCTATCATGTGTTAATTTTTTTATGTATCTTTGAATATGTTATTAGGTACAAAAATGTAGAATTCCTCTATATTCGTCATATTAATGGAAAGTTTTTATCTCAAATAATGGTTTTAGCTTGAAGTTCAATTTTGTCTCAACTTCAGCTCTAGCCTGCTTGGTGACTCTATTTCTTTGCTTTTAATGTCCCTAGGTCTTTGAGCTTTATATGAATTTCTCATGAATGAAACATAAATTGATTCATAAAAGTAAATCTTACAATCTCTGCAGTTGTTTGTTTCACCTCATTCTCTGCTTTCTATTACCACTGCTTTTGGCGGGTTTTTTTCTGTGTATAAAATATGCCATTTTTAAAATTGACTATGTTTCCATTTATTGCATATGCTTTTTATGTGAAATGATTTATTTATACATTTTAATGGCTGTCTGTATTTAACTCTATTTTTAAAATTCTAAAGTAAAGCAGTATCCATACACTGCCCTGAAACAGTCCAGAACTCTACTGTATTTTAACTACAATCATAAAGTACCCAACAATGCCAAACATCTATATTTTCTTTGTCAAATATTTTAGTTCTATGTTAGCATTTCAACTTCTTTTGTTAATTACTTAGCAAACAATTATAAATGTTTACCATGTGCAAATCACAATTTTAACATCTATAAAATTATTTTTTAATCCTTAATATAATCTTAGGAGGTTATTACTGTTGTGTATTTTAACATTTTTATTTTGTTTAGTTTTTACATTTTTCATTTTATTTTACCATTCATTTCCAATTTGAAGTCTTTTTTCTGTGTTTAATTTACTTGTTTCTAAAATACACCCTTAAGAAATTCTGATAGTGTAAACTGTTGATAAACTTTCTAAAATTCATGTGAAAATGACTTCATTCTACCCTTTTTCTTGAAAGATGGCTAAATTTAACTACGTAAATGTAGCTAAACTACATAATCACACACTGATGATTATTTAAATTATCTTCTTTATTACTCTGTGAACAATTTTCTAAATTCCATCGGTTCTGAGAAGTCAGCTGTCGATAGTACTGCTTTTTTTTCTTTTCCTTTTCTCTTTCTTCCTTTCTTTCTTAAACTTTTTAAATTTAAATTTCTTAAATTTGTTAAATATAATTAAATGTCCATTTATATTTGTTTATCATGTTTGTGTTGCATATGCTTCTTCAGTCTGAGCATTTACACCTTTCATCTCTTCTGGAACATTCCATTAAATTATTACTTTAAATGCTGCCTCTTAAACCCTCTGGATTGCTCCCTCTGAGAGTCAAATTAAATATATATTAGACTTTCTTATTTTACTTCATATCTATGATTATTCCTCTGTAATGTTGTCTTTCTTTGTTCTTTTGTAAATTTGTATATATATATAATGTATTTTAGACCATTCTTTCCTGTGCTATTTCTATTGTTTAACACATTTGTTGATTTTTAATTAAAATAATTTTACTTTGCATTTCTAGAAGTTTTGTTTCGTTTCAAAATCACCTATTATTTTTAAAATTTTTTTTCTTTGTGGAAATTTATGAGACACAAGTGCAATTTTGTAACATGGATGTATCGCATAGCAGTGAAGTCAGAGTTTTTAGGGTATCCATCACCTGAATAATGTACATTGTAGCCATCAAGTAATTTCTTAGTATCTACCTGGCTTCCTTACCCTTACTTTTCCCAGTCTTCATTGTCTTTCATTCCATACTCTATATCCGTGTGTACACATTATTTAACTCCCACTCATAAGTGAAAGCATGTGATATTTGTCTGTGTCTGACTTGTTTCACTTAAGATAATGGCCTCCAGTTCCATCCATGTTGCTGCAGAAGACATGATTTTAGTTGTGTTTATGGCTGAATAGCATTCCATTGTCCACATCTCAAAATACCAAGTTTTCTTTTTCAATCATCTGTTAATGAACACATAGGTTGCTTCCATATCTTCCTATTGTGAATAGTCCTGCAATAAACATATGAGTGCCAGTATTATTTTACAAATTTTTTTCTTTCCCCAGTATTGTGACAGCGGAAGCAAATGATAGCTCTCATTTTAGTTTTTTGATACATCTCTATACTGCTTTTCATATAGGTTCAGCTGGTTTACATACCCGCCAAGAGCACCCTTATCTCCATATCCCCACTAATATCTGTTACCTGTTATAACAGCCATTCTGACTGGTGTAAGAGACTATCTCGTTGAGGTTTTATATTTATCTCGTAATTAATAATGTTCAGTATGTTTTTATATACCTGTTGGCCATTTGTACATCTTCTTTTGAAAAATGTCTTGGTGTTCTGGACTGCGTAGGGTAGTTGGGCCCTGGGCCTGGCCCACAAAACCGTTTTTCCTTCCTAGGCCTCTGGACCTGTGATGGGAGATGCTGCCATGAAGATCTCTGAAATGTCCTTGAGGCCTTTTTTCCATTGTCTTGGGTGTCAGCCTTACCTTCCTTTTAGTTATGCAAATTTCTCCAGCGGACTTGAATTTCTCCCCAAAGATGCACTTTTCTACCACATGGCCATGCTTCAAATATTTCAAACTTTTACACTCTACTTCCCTTTTAAGTATAAGTTATTTGTTCACGCATGAGTTAGGTTGTTAGAAGCAGCCAGGCTGAATCTTTTCTTTTTTTTTTTTCTTTTTGTTGAGACAGAGTCTTGCCCCGTCCCCAGGCACCAGGCTGGGGTGCAGTGGTGTGATCTCGGCTCACTGCAACCTTCACCTCCTGGGTTCAAGCAATTCTCCTGCCTCAGCCTCCCAAATAGCTGGGACTACAGACAAGTGCCACCATGCCCAGCTAATTTTTGTGTTTTTAGTAGAGACAGGGTTTCACCACGTTGGTCGGGTGATCTCCATCTCTTGACCTCATGATCCACCCTCCTCAGCCTCCCAAAGTGCTGGGATTACAGGCGTGAGCCACCACGCCCAGCCCAGGCTAAATCTAAAATGCTTTGCTGCTTAGAAATTTCTTCCAACAGTTAGACTAAATCATCTCTCCCAAGCTCAAAGTTCCACAGATCCCTAGGGCAGGGGGCACAATCCATCCAAACTCTTTGCCAAGATGTAGCAAAGGCGACCTTTGCTCCAGTTCCCAATAAGTTTCTCATTTCCATACCAGACCTCCTTATCCGTTCCTTTACTTTCCATATCATTATCAGCATTTTGGTCACAACTATTCAACAACTGTCTAGGAAGTCCCAAACTTTTCCTTACCTTCCTGTCTTCTTCAGAGCCCTCCAAACTGTTTTAACCTCTGCCTATTACCCAGTTCCAGAGCTGCTTCTACATTTTCAAGTGTCTTTATAGCAATGCCCCACTACTCAGTACCAATTTTATGTATTAGCCCCTTCTCACATTGCTATAAAGAAATACCTGAGACTGGATAACTTATAAATAAAAGATGTTTAATTGGCTCATGGTTCCACGGGCTGTACATGAAGCCTGGAGGATTCTGTTTCTGGGGAAGACCTCAAGAAATTTGCAGTCATGGGAGAGGCAAGTACGTCTTACACAGCAGGTGCAGGAGCAAGAGAGGTGGGGCGGGGCTAGACACTTTTAAACAACCAAATCTCTGAATAACTCACTCACTATCATGAGAGCAGCACCAAGGAGATTGTGTTAACCTATTCCTGGGGACTCTGCTCTCATGATCCAGCTACCTCCCACCAGACCCCACCTCCAACACTGGAGATTACAATTTCACTTGGGATTTGGGCAGGGACACTGATGCAAACTGTATCAAGGTGATTTAAGTGGCCTATTCAATTTTGGTGGTCTATTATTGCCTTGTTATGTTTTTATCTCCGTCTTTTTCTTTGAAGACATTAAACATTTTACATAATTATTTTATTGTCTCTAATCATTCCAGTATCTTTCACCCTTCAAGGTTTAATATTGCTATTTGTTGTTTTGCTCTAATTCATGGTGGCTTCTCTCTTCACATGTGGTATAAGTTATTATAATTCCCATATTTGATATTCATGATTTCTCAAAATTCTGAGAACCTGGGGTGTTTTGTTCTCCAAAAAGGATTTGTACTGATGCTACCTATGGTCCCAAGGTGATTGTGATCACATTAAAAAGAATTTATTGGCTGGGGTTTTTCTAGGCTCCAAAAGGAGTGAATATTTGCATTCCTTATATAAATGATAGCAGAGGTTGAGCACAGTGGCTCACACCTGCAATCCCAGCACTTTGGGAGATTGAGGTGGGAGGCTCACTTGAGCCCAGAAGTTTAAGGCTGCAGTGAGTCATGATGGTGCCACTGCACTCTAGGCAACAGAGCTAGGCCCTGTCTCCAATGCACGCATAATACATACACACATACATGCATACATACATACATATATACATGCATACATACATACATATATACATAAAAGATAGCAGAATTCTGGCTTCTGATTTTTGGTGTAGACTTATTTTCCCAGCAGCAGCAGAATATGACAAGGGCAGTAGGCCTTGTGGTCTCTCTTTTCTGTTGAGTAGGAGTCTTGTTTGTTATTTGTTTTTGTTCATTCTTTCTCAGTAGGCATACTTATTTGATGGTCTAGCCTTTACAAAAAAAAATCTCAGTTCTAATTCACCACTTTGCATGGACACAACGCTTTGCCTCCTGTAGCCAGCAGAGCTGCTAAAACCCAAAGCTTTCAATCCGTAAAAGACAAATTATCTCACAGAACTACCATCATTAACTCATGCTGACCATTTAGATTTTAAGGTTTTCTGGTCTTGCTTAAATTCGGCTCCTGGCACTAGTCTTGCTTTCCCCTGGACTCAGTTATATATTTTAGAAAGAAGGCTTATTTTTCATATCCAGTAGCTGTAGGATTGTTTGTGTGTGCATGTGTGTGTGATGCATAGTTGCTTAATCTTCTTTTGTTAAAATCAACGATATTCTCCATGTCTTCATATCTAGTAGATATTTGATTAATTCTACAATTCAACTAACCTTCCTGAAGTATTGAATACTGTGGAGCATCCCCTCCTCGAAACTCCTTCTTGACCTATCTTTAATTATCCTACTACACTAATGTTTTTTCTTCAGTCTCACTGGGTGCTCTTTCTGGCTCCTTTACTATCTCGTGTTCCTTTAATAGACATAAATGTTAAAATTGTCTAAGCTTTATACTACAGCCTCTCTTTTTTATCTATATTTTTGCTATGAACATTCGTGCCACTTTCATTATGAACAATTACCAACAGAGATATCTTTTTTAAGCACAAATATGATTATCTCACACCACTGCTTACATTTATTCAGTGATTTTCAATGCTCTAAGAAAAAATAAAAATTTGATTAGCATTGCCTGCAAAAGCCTTGGAGATCTATTGCCACTTTTCTCTCCAGCAGCGTGCTTTCTCTCCTCCCTCGATGTCTGCACTGGCCTTTTGAAAACCTTCATATTCACTATGTTTATTCCTAACACAGGACTTTTTCATCGCATTTCTCTTTGCCTCTTTCATCACACTCTCTCATCTCCTTTGCATCTAAATAATGCCTACCCATTCTTCAGGACTCGGTTTAGCATAGCTATCCTCAAGTCCCCTGTGCTGATTGCCTTGAATAGCTCAAAGAAATCTTTAATTGACTGTCACTTATTCATTGAACATATGTGTCAGAATCTGTTCTGTATGTTGGAATATGCCTAGCAGTAAACACAAAAGATTGAAGCTCTTTCTGCATAGTTGAGGGAGACAATACAGAATAGATGATAAACAAGTAAGCACGTATATATTCTTCAGTAAATAGTCATTGGGAAAAGGACTCCTTAGCACTTCTCACAGTTTTGATTTCAAATTTGTTTCTGTGTATATTTAAATTAATGGCACATGTTATTTTTTTGCTCATAATTGAACCCCCAATGTTTTCCATGGTGCCTGTCACACCCTAAACGTCCATTAAAAATCTGTGTTTCGATCAATGCCGCATTTATCCTGATTTGGTCATTACATATTGTATACATGTATTAAAATATCACATATTCCCTAAAATGTGTCCAACTATTATATACCAATAAAAATTATATTCCTATAATAGTTATGTGTAGGGAGAGATTTTTTATTTCACCTGTAGGTATCTTGGTATAAGATTTTTAATTTAACTGTATTACTTAAATAGATATTTATTAGTTAGTTTAAGTATAGTCTTATGTGACGTGGAACATATCATCCTGAAGCTTGCATTCTATTGGATATAAAACAATAAACAGATTTGAAAAATAAACATACACAAATTCTCTCTTTTTTTTTTTTAATCTCCAAACACCACTTGATGGAGAAGCAAGAGTCTTATCAGACCCAAACCACTCAACCTTTCATTCAAGATTTCTTAAATGCTAGATCCTTCAGTCTTTTGTCCAACTACTGACCAGGTTGAATTTTTTTTTATTTATTTTTATTTTTATTTTTTTGAGGAAAAAAGAGAGAAAGAAAGAAAAAGAAAAAAAAAAGAATAAAGGAAAGGAAGAAAGAGGAAGAGGGAGAGAGAACAGGGGTATTGCTTTATTGCCCCGGCTAGAATGCAGTCTAAAAATGGGTATGCCTGTAATTGTGTTTAATAGTAGAGACATTAAAAAAGAATGAGGGAAGAAAATAATTAACAAGCAGCCAACCAATATTTCATTTAAACCTGTAAATACGTGTGATGTAGTACTGACAAGAGTGTATATTTTGTGTATTTAAAGTGGAGAGTTCTATGAATGGCAATTAAGTCTACTTGTTCCAGATCTGAGTTCAAGTCCTGAATATCGATGTTAACTTTCTGTCTCATTGATCTGTCTAATATTGATGTTGAAGTCTCCCACTATTATTGTGTGGGAGTCCAAATCTCTTTATAAGTCTTATATATCTGGGTATTTCTGTATTGGGTGCATATATATTTAGGATCTTTAGCTCTTCTTGTTGCATTGATCCTTTTACCTTTATTTAATATCCTTCTTTACTTCTTTTGATCTTTGCTGCTTTGAAGTCTGTTTTATCAGCAAAAATTGCAACTCCTGCTTTCTATTTATTTATTTTTGCTCTCCATTTGGTTGGTAAATTTTTCTCCATCCCTTTGTTTTGAGTCTTTGTGTATCCTTGCATGTGAGATGGATCTGGATGTAGCATACCAATAGGTCTTGGCTCTTTTTGCCTGTCTGTGTCTTTGGATTGGGGGATTTAGTCGATTTAAATTTAGAATTAATAACAATATATGTGAGTTTGATACTGTCATTTAATGTTAGCTGGCTGTTTTGCCCATTAGTTGATGCAATTTCTTAATTATGTTGATATTCTTTATTTTTGGTATTTTTTTAGAAAGGCTGATACTGGTTGTTCCTTTATATTGTAGTGGTTCTTTCAGAAGCTCTTGTAAAGCAGGCCTGGTGGTGATGAAATCTCTGAGTGCTTGCTTGTTCACAAAAGATTTTATTTTTCCTTCGCTTATGAAGCTTAGTTTGGCTGGATGTAAAATTCTGGGTTGAAAGTTCTTTTCTTTAAGGATGTTGAATATTGGCTCCCACTCTCTTCTGTTTTGTAGGGTATCTGCTGTGAGTCTGATGGGCTTCCCTTTATGGGTAACCTGACCTTTCTCTCTGGCTGCCCTCAGTATTTTCTCTTTCATTTCAACCCTGGTAAATCTGGAGATTATGTGCCTTGAGGTTGGTCTTCTTGAGGAATATCTTTGTGGTGTTCTCTGTATTACCTGGAGTTGAATATTGCCCTGCCTTGCTAGGTTGGGAAAGTTTTCCTGAATAATATCCTAAAGCGTATTTTCAAGCTTGGATTCATTCTCTTCGTCACATTCAGGTACACCTATCAAACGTAGATTAGGTCTTTTCACATAGTCCCACATTTCTTGGAGAATTTGCTTGTTCTTTTTTATCCTTTTTTCTCTAATCTTGTCTTTTTGTTTTATTTCATGAAGTTGGTCTTCGACCTCTGATAAGTTTTCTTCTGCTTGATCAATTCGGCTGTTAAAACTTAAGCATAGTTCGCAAAGTTCTCGTGTTGTATTTTTCAGCTCCATTAATTCACTTATATTCCTCTCTAAATTTGTGTTATTGTTAACATTTCGTCAAACCTTTTTTCAAAGTTCTTAGTTTCTTTGCATTGGGTTAGAACTAGTTCTTTTAATTCCCAGAAGTTTCTTATCACCCACTTTTTTTTTTTTTTGAGACGGAGTTTCGCTCTTGTTACCCAGGCTGGAGTGCAATGGCGCGATCTCGGCTCACCACAACCTCCAATTCCTGGGTTCAGGCAATTCTCCTGCCTCAGCCTCCTGAGTAGTTGGGATTACAGGCACACACCACCATGCCCAGCTGATTTTTTGTATTTTTAGTAGAGACGGGGTTTCACCATGTTGACCAGGATGGTCTTGATCTCTTGACCTCGTGATCCACCCGCCTCGGCCTCCTAAAGTGCTGGGATTACAGCCGTGAGCCACCGCGCCCGGCCATCACCCACTTTTTAAAGCCTGCTTCTGCTAATGGAAAACAGCCTTTCTCCATCAGGCCTTGTTCTGTTGCTGATGAGGCATTGTGATCCCCTGTAGAGGGAGAGGCATTCTGATTTTGGGTATTCTCAGCCGTTTTAGGCTGGTTTCTTCCCTTCGTTATAAATTTATCCATCTGTAGTCTTTATAATTACCGTCTTTATAGTTGGGTTTCTGAACGGACGTCCAACTTGTTGATTCCCCTCGCTAGAATCTGAGCAACCCACTGTGCCAGCCAAAACAGCGGCTTTAAGATTGATGGTGCTTTTCTGACTCTGCACCAAGAACCACCACTCTAAGGCAGCGGCAAAACCGCCTCGCTGGCGACACGTGGGGCTCCTCCGCTGGGAATCTCGTGGTGCGTGAGCAACAAAAATTGATCTGAAAGCATGGCATCCTCTCGTTCTCTGCTCTTTCAGTGGGAACTACAATTCCGAGCTGCCAATGATCAGCCATCTTGGATCTCTCTCATACAAATTCTCAAACCCATAATAATAATTCTATGCCTTTTAACAAGCGACCATTATTGAATAGTTGGAGAATGTGAGTATAGTGATTTTAGGCTCTCTAAAAATCATATCCCTTCTAACATGATTTGCATTGCAATTGATTAACCCAGAACCAAAACTAGAACTCATCTTCCCTACCATTCAGATTAGGTCATTTGGCACTATGGTATGTTTCCCTCATATAACGCATACCAAGATAATCATATTTAACAAAAAAGATTATTCAAGGTTGAAATTCCCATTACATAAGTATAAATACCTAGCACGGTGTATGAAGCCAAGTATGTGTTTAAACAATGTAAGTAAGTTCAGTTAGCACAAGTACAAGAATGTATAAGCAGAGCCCATTTCTTTTTTTTTAGGGTGGCAGGGGAAAAGTCAGAAAGTATTCCATTTTTTCCAATGTGTTCACAGAAACAGTGTTAGAAGTGATGTAGTAAAATGTATGTTAGAATCTGGATAGCAATAAATAATTGAGTAACTTCCAGTCCTCACTTACTTCTGCCTTTTGGGATTGCTGTTGCTCTCACGCTAACTTCTCTTGCCCAGGGGCTTCCACTAGTCTGCATAAGTTTCCCACTGAAGTAGATTGATGAATGGATATTTGTCCTACTCCTCTACATGAGATTAACAGAAATAAACAACAACACAAAAAAATTCCAATTAAGAAAAAAAATCTATACCACTTTCTTTTAAAGCAATATAATAAACTCTAAAATGCAAGTGACATAAACAATGACTTATAGAAAGAACCAAGAAGTACTTCATGGTCCACTATGCCCCACTCCCATTGGGAGAACAATACATTTCAGAAGATAGAATGATTCTAATGGCTTCATCAACAACTTTTAACTTAGGGGGGAAAAAGAAAAGTTCAAAAAACAAAAGGGCCAAAAGAGAAGCAAACAAAAGGCAGAACAAAAGATAAAGAAGAAGTGAAAAGCACCAAAGTTGGGGACCATTTCTACAACATTAGAAGTCAAGGGTAAAAATATATAAACTGTATCTATCAACCACTTCCTAACTGTGAGGGAAAATCAGAGGCAGAAAGCATTAAGCTGGGAAACTGACACAGAGTAACTGGCCAAATACAAGACAGATGAAATAAAAGATGATCCGTCAAGAAAGGGTCCTTTGATCGAAGAAACTTGACACTGACCCAGACTCCTGCCGGGTGATGTACTCAACCTAAAGTGAGGAAATAATGTTCATCCCTAGACTCCTTTTAACCTCTTCTGCCTTTTGGAAAAAGAGCAGGATTCAACAGAGTATAGGAGAACAGCTGTCTGACTTGCCCTCTGGTTCTGCTGAAACACAGGAGTAACTGAAGGCTCATAAACGAGAAGTGGGCAACCTCCCAACCTAAAACTAAACACCAGAGCAATTATTTAAACATTATGCCTGATATGCATGATTTAGAGTTATGGATGCAATAATTATTGTAATCAAAATCAGATTTTAAAACTTACAGATTATCAGAAGAGATTCTATATATTTATTTAAATATATATATATATATATATATATATATATACACATACACACACAGACACACAGACACACACATACACATATCTCACAGGCAAATGTATGCACACACATATACATGCAGCATAGGTATTCATACATTAAAATCACATACATATGTATCATATACACAAAAGATATGTGTATTTTATCTTCATAAGTATGTATCATATTCATAAATATGATACATACTTATATTCATAAATATGTATCATAATATAAATCACATAAATATGTACCAAATACATAAAAGATAGGTGTATTCTATATTCATGTATGCATGAATATAGATGTAATTCATATGTAATACAATGACAAAATGAAAATACATATATGCTACTAAATGAAAAAAGAATGAGACTAACACTTTAGGTTGAAAACATAAATTATATGCAGGCTCTAAGGTTCCAGGACAGATTCCTCATTCTAAAACACTACACATTTATAGAAAACTACTTAATAATGAGAGATTCTCAATCTAGGAAATTGTCTTGTCATAAACTGAGAGCCTCTGGAGCATAGTGGCTGGAATCAGACTGCACCTCCAATAAGCTAACTCAGAACAGTTCTTGTTAAGTTACAAAAATAGGACAGGGAAGAAAATCAGGGTACAAGGGAAAGTTAGTGAGCTGTTCAAGCCAGTGGAGTTAGCCTTCCCTCAAGTTCAAATATCATCATATAATGCTTTTATATTATGTAAACAAGTCATGTAGCTTCAAAATATTGAAGCCGAAATGTTAAGAAACACAAGCAGAATATTAAGATAACAAACTTGCAGATTTTGCTTCAATTCTCTCAATCCAGGGGGGAAATTGGCCAAACATAATAAATAGTAGAAAGGATCTCAATTATGTAATTAAAAAGGTTGGGAATATATATCCTATGTATGCAAAGGGACGATATGATAATACAATTTGTTTCAAATGAACTCGCACGTTAAGCTATGGACACAAATTTAATCTCAGCAAAATTTAATGAGAGAAAAATAATATTAAAATAGAATGACCTGGGTTCTAATCCTAATTTTGTTGGTTTTTTTCTTTTGTAGTTAATACACTATTTTTCGAATAGTTTTAGCAGTACATAAGAATTGAGTGGAAAGCATAAAGTTTCCATATACGCCTCATCCCTCCTCCCCACTGCCAAATTACACCTAGTATTAACATCTTGCATTGGTGTTGTATACTTTTTATGTACTGTATCAATAAAATGGAAACTGTGAAATAATAAACGTGTGATGTGTTAAGCTGCAAAGTTTTGGGTAACTCATTAAACAGCATACAAATCTAATACATAAAACAACAAATAATAATGAGGAAAAGATCTGAGCAGATGCCTCACCAAAGATGATATGCAGATGACATTTAGCATTGAAAAATATCTTGCACAACAGATGTTCCCATTGGTTCATTTTACTGATGAGCCTCAGCAATATCTATAGTTTACATTAGAGTTCACTGTGTACTGTATATTCTGTGCTTTTTGAGTAATGTACAATGGCTTGTGTCTGCCATTACAGTGTCCTGGTAGAATAAAGAATAGCTTCACTGTTCCCAAAATTCCCTATATTCCACCTATTCATTCCTCCTTCTCCTGCACTGCCATCCTGAGTAACTACAGATATTTTTACTGTCTATATATATATATATTTTTTTTTTTTGAGAAAGCCATATAGTTGGAATCAAAGAGTACACAGCCTTTTCAGGTTGGCATCTTTTACAAAGAAATATACATATAAGTTCTCTCTATGTCTTTTCCTGGTTTGATAGCTCATTTTACTTTTATCACTTAAAAAATATGCCTTTATATGAATGTATCATAGTTTGATTGTCCAGTCACCTATTGAAAGAAATCTTGGTTGCCGTGCCAGGTGCAGTGGCTCAGACCTGTAATCCCAGCACTTTGGGAGGCCAAGGCAGGCAGACCACCTGAGGTCAGGAGTTTGAGACCAGCCATGGTCAACATGGTGAAACGCTGTCTCTACTGAAAATACAAAAAATTAGCCAGACGTGGTGGTGGGCACCTGTAATCCCAGCTTCTCAGGAGGCTGAGGCAGGAGTATTGCTTGAGCCTGGGAGCTGGAGGTTGCAGTGAGCCAATAACATGCCATTGCACTCCAGCCTGGGCAACAAGAGTGAAGCACAGTCGAAAAGAAGAGAGGAGGAGAGGAGAGGGGAGGGGAGGGGAGGGGAGGGGAGGAGAGGGGTGGGGAGGGGAGGGGAGAAAAAGACGCCTTGGTTGCTTTACAAGTTTTGGCAATAAAACTTGGTTGCTTTCAAGTTTTGAATAAAGCTACTATAAACATCGATATGCAAATTCTGTCTGGACATGAGTTTTCAGCTCATTGGGTAAATACCAATGAGCACAATTGCTGAAACATACAGTAAGAATATGTTTAATTTTGTAGGAAACTGCCAAAACCTCTCCAAACTGGCTGTACCATTTTGCATTCCTACCAGCAATGAATGAGAGTTTGTGTTGCTGCACAACCTCACCAGTGTTTGACATTGTCAGTGATTTAGATTTTCATTATTCTAGTAGATGTGTAATGGCATCTCATTGTTGTTTAAATTTGCACTTCACTGAGACCATATGTTTGGAGCATCTTTTCACATGCTTATCATCTGTATATCATCTTCGGTGAGGTGTCTGCTCAGATCTTTTGCTCATTATTAATTGAGTATCTGTTGTTTTATATACTAGCTTGTGTGCTGTTTAACAAGTTACCAAAAACTTAGCAGCTTAATAAATCACACATTTATTATCTCACAGTTTCCATAGGCCAGGAATCTGGATACAGCACAATATGGTCCTCAAGCCAGGATCTTATAAGGCTGTGAGAGGCAGCTTGATATGGTCTGGCTGTGTCCCCACCCAAATCGCATCTGGAACTGTAGCTCCCATAATTCCCACATGTTGTGGAGGGAGCCAGTGGGAGACAATTGAGCCACGGGGGCTGATTCCCCTATACTGTTCTGTTGGTGGTGAGTGAGTCTCACAAGACCTGATGGTTTTATAAGGCAAACTCCTTTCACTTCGTTTTCATTCTCTCTCTTACAGCCACCATGTAAGAAGTGCCTTTCACCTTCCTCCATGACTGTGAGGCCTCTTCAGCCACATGGAACTGTGAGTCCATTAAAGCTCTTTTTCTCTTTATAAATTACCCAGTCTCAGGTATGTCTTTATCAGCTTCGTTAAAACAGACTAACGCAGAGCTGCAATCTCATCTGAGGCTTTGAATATTTTTCCAGGCTCACTAGTTGTTGGCTGAATGCAGGTCCTTGCAGTTATAGGAGTGAGAGCCTCAACTACTGGCAGCTGCCCACAGTTTTCTGCCATTTGGCTCCCTTCGCAATAGGCAAATTTGCTTCTTTACGCCTGGCTTTAGCATCTGCTGTGAATTCAAGGGCTTGTCTCATTAGGTTAGGGCCACCTAAGATTACCTTCTTTGTTATTGAAGTCAGTGGTCTGGGGACTTTGATGACAGCTGCAAAACCCCATCTTGGCTATAGAATATAATCTAATCTATCATGTATACAGGTCCTGGCCATATTCAAGAATAAGAGATTATACACAGCATGACTCACTTGGGGTCTTCCTACAATATATCTTCCACAGTCAGAGTCGGCTCTGTGGCCCTCAGGCAAAGTATTTCCTGGCCCCACTAGCTGGATGTGATCAATGTTCCACATCATCTGGCCGTTTTCGTGCACAGAGTTTCTGGTGTGCTTTCTTTTCCAACAACCTGTATCTGTGGATCTCTATCAGTGGGCCATCCTTCTGGACCCCTATTAACGTGAGTAGGGACGGTTCAACGTTGGAGAGACCAGAGAAAAGACCCAGAGCCAGCAAAGAGACATGGGGTTTTGGGCATGAAACATACAAATAGGGAGGTCCAGTGGCAGGCAGGCTGAACAGGAGAAACTCTTGACTTGAATAAAGAACGTAATTTTTAGCATTTCCACTTGTACCTTCCTCCTAACAATCTCCACCAGGCAACCTTCACTTAACCCAAAACAAAGGGCCCTGATCTTCCGTACAGCCCATATTCCACAGAACATACCTTTCAAGGATCCTTTCAGCTTTAAATTCAGTCATCCTTATGATCTCATTTGTGCTCAACTATGGGAAGGCTAATGGGTTACTAGTTTCAAATAAGTTATTTTTATTTTTACAGGAGGATTCTGGTGAGAAATCTTCAATAAGAAAGAACCTGGTGGTCATTTTTGGTACCCAGAGCAATTAGTCTAAAATAGAAAAACTAATAATGGTGTTTCCATGGTTTGAACACATCCCCCAAAAAGCACGTGTAAACTTCATCCCCAATGCAACACTGTTGTTAGGTGGGGCCTAATGAGAGGTGTTTAGATGATGAGGGCTCCACCTCATGAATAGATCAATACCAATTATAAAAGAGCTTGAGGCTGTGAGTCATCTCTTGTACTCTGTCTCTTTCTCTCTCTCTCTTGCCCTCTCTTAACCTTTTTTCCACCATGGGATGACTCAGCAAGAAGGCCCCTGTCAGATGCTGACCCCTTGATCCTAAACTTCCCGGCCTCAAGAAATGTAAGAAATAAATCTCTGTTCTTCATAAATTACACAATCTCAGATATTCTGTTATAGCAGCACAAAATGGACTAAGACAAGTGTCTTCTTATAAAAGTTTTATAGATCACAGTTATCTTTAGTCTTTGTGTTTATTTGGTCCTAACTCACTTTATCAGCCCTTACTGAGACTGCCACTGGATCAGGGAATAGCTGTTTCCAATCCTTAAAATGAATGTCACATGAGTACTGAAGGCCAGATTGAGAGTGGAGATGAGGCTATGAAAGATGTGGAAGACACGATGAAATTCTCTATCTGTTCATCATCATACTACTCACAGTCTAGAAAGGCATACGAAAATATGCCCAAAATATGTCCAAACTATCCATTATTTTTCCATCTTTACCATTACCACCCGAAACCAATCCAGTAGTCCTTTGAAACAGCCTCAAACTGGTCTTTCTGTTTCTTCCCTTAAACCATATGCACCATTTTTTACATATCAAACAAGGTAAGGCGATTTGAACCTACATTAGCTCATATAATTTCCTGCTTAAAATCCTACAGTGATATCTCATTGCAGTTAACGAAAATTAATTTTTTAATAAAATGGTCTGGGAGATTTCACATCAAACCATGCTGAACTTCAGTGTTAACCTGTTCAAGGCCATATACACTAGCCGTACTGACCTCATTTCAGTTCCCTCATATCTAAGTTAGGGTAATCCCTTTGCTCAAAGTTCAGTCTCCTGATCTCCACATATCTGGCTACTTTAAATTCAATCTATTTCCATTTCAAATAGAGTGTACTCCACACCATTCTGCTGTGTCATCTTCTTAGCACATTGCACTATATGAAATTACCTCATTCATTCAGATATTTACTTGTTTGTCTGTGACCTTCCTTCAAACACACAAATTAAAAACTACAGGAATGTGAATAGTGACCGTCACAGTGTGGTTTATTGTCAGTTCTCCTGCCTCTTAACAGGACTGAGGAATCTGTAATGACTAAAAAGTAGATGTATGAAAGAAGACACAATGAAAGAACAGATGGCTGGAATTTTTTTCATTCTCTCTTCTATTCAAGGGAATTAGACAATTGACATCAAAATCACTGTTATAAACTTTTTGATACTTTCACTTATTAAAATTTGTGTCATGTTGTGACAAGGTTAAAATCATAGTGAGAGATAATTTCCTAACAAATTGATTAGGACAAAATAAAATTGTATTACCAATATGCAGGAAGATTTAGGAAAACAGCCACTTTAAATACTGATGGCGAATGATTATTTGGTTACATATATCCACAGATAAGTTTGTAATAGAATGTTGTACCTTTATCCCAGTAATTCTGTTTAGATATTTAGCCTAAGAAAGTGATACGAATATGTACAAAATTCAAAAGTTTAGAATTAATCCACTGGATTAATAAGTATAGAGACATACTGGCTGGGTGTGGTGGCTCACGCCTGTAATCCCAGCACTTTGGAAGGCCAAGGTGGGTGGATCACCTGAGGTCAGGAGTTCAAAACCAGCCTGGCCAACATGGTGAAACCCCATCTCTACTAAGAATACAAAAAAGTAGCCAGGTGTGGTGGTACATGCCTGTAATCCCAGCTACTTGGGAGGCTTAGGCAGGAGAATTGCTTGAACCTAGGAGGTGGAGACTGTGGTGAGCTGAGATCGTGCCATTGCATTCCAGCCTGGGTAACAAGAGTGACAATCTATCTTAAAAGAAAAGCGGGGTGGGGGGAGGTGGCTATAGAGACATACAAAGGAATACTTACTATTTCATTGATAAAAATCCTAGAGGAAAATACCTATTAACATAAAAGTTAGATGTACCCATTATTGAGTCAAAAAGCATTACAATGAAGTATAAAAATTGAAAAATTGCCTTGATAATCTTACTTTCATTAATTTGATAATTGTGGGCATGCATCTACCCTAAAATACATCAATGGTGGTTATTTCTAGGGAGTCAAATTAGAGGATATTTTTGAATATCCTTTATTTTATTGACATTATCTATACTTCATTGGTTTTGTCAAAAATAACATAATTTTTTATGTTTTCATAAAAAAGTGAAAAATATTCCAATATTAAATCCTCTATGTGACAGAAAAATGCCTCCCGAAAGATGTCCATGGCCAAATGCCAGGAATCTGTAGAGATATTATATCCTACGGCAAAAGGGGTATTGTAGACATAATTAGTTAAGAATATTGAGATGGGAAGATTGTCCAGGATTATCTGGATGGATCCAGTGAAATCACAGGTTTCCTTATAGTAGGGAGGCTTAGTGGTCAGAATGAAAGATGAGGGTGTATTGGCAAAAAAAAAAAAAAAAAAGAGTTTGGAAAGCTGTGGGAGCATAAGCCAAAAAATGTGGGTGCCTCCTAGAAGCTAGAAAAAGCAAGGAAATTGATTTTCTCCTAGAACTCCCAGAAGGAATGTAACCTGGCTGAGTCATACTAGACCTCTGACTCCAGAAATGTAAGATAACAAATTTGTGGTTTCTAAGCCACTAAATTGGTGGTAATTTGTTGACCCAACAACAGGAAATGAATACATCATGTCTTATAAAAATTAAAGGAAGAGGATATTTAGCACCATGCAACGGTTCATATAAAAAAACACACAGGCAGAGATAGTATAATCAAGTTTTCTTTGACCTTTAAGTATAATCTTTTAGGTCTTTTATTTTAAGGGCTTCTAATATTCATATCCAAATTTATACAAAGGTATTCCGGGAACGGTATTGAACCACCCCAACACCAAGAAAAATTTTACTACTGAGACATATATAGGAACACTCTAGAACACCACAAACAACATTAGCAAAACTTTCGCCTTCAAGCTCTTCAAACTTGCCTTTGTAGCTCATTTTAATCATTATTTTTAGCTTGAATAAAATGATAAGGGAAACAAATGAGTATAATTTGCTCTCAGTCCTGCCAAGTATAAATATGGTTCATTACCTGCTTTTTGAAAAACACAAAGGCACGAGTTTGTGATTTGGTAACATTTGTCTTCACCATGGTATGTAAATTTCATTGTAACTAACTAGAATTATTTTTAGCCTACTTCAAAAATGTTGTTTAGAAGCATTCTTCTCTTAAAACCTATGATCACGGAAAACTTAGAGATTTTTTCTTTCTACTGGTTTTGGGCTGACAGGAGAAACAGCATGTTGACTTGAAGTGGGAGAACATATGTATTTTTTAATGTTTTTTCAAAAATCATTCCGTTGATTCCACTTTAATGGCATGAAAGAAATTCTGCTTTGGGGCTAAGTCAAACATTTTAAAATTAAGAAGTATAATTTTTGGGTAACTAAAAATGATTTGTATAAAGTGCTGCTTGAGAATTCACCAGTTTGGGGTGGTTACTACCACTTGTTTTTACCTTATAATTTGTGCTTTCATTCTGGATATTTGAAGTTAGGACAGCTCATGGGGATGTTATCCAACATGCTGAGTCATGCAAAGTGCCTTAAATGACCAAAAGGCCAAAGGCAGTCCTGGACCAATTTACAAAGTTGACAAATTTGTTTTGCTCCTCCTCATGTCCCACTTGATCTAGCTATTTCTAAGCAGCCCAAGAAATACAGCCCTCATATCACTGCTTCTGTGGTTCCCCCAAGACCCATGCCATTGTGCCACAAATAGCTTTTGTGATTTTTGTTTTGTTTTTTTGTTTATGAAACAGAATCTTGCTCTGTTGCCCAGGCTAGAGTGCAATGGTGAGATCTGACTCACTGCAACCTCCGCCTCCTGGTTCAAGCAATTCTCCTTGCCTTACCCTCCAGAGTAGCTGGGATTACAGGCCTCCACCAGCATGCCTGGCTAATTTTTGTATCTTTTGTAAAGATGGGGTTTCACCATGTTAATCAGGCTGGCCTTGAACTCCTGACCTCAGGTGATCCACCCGTCTTGGATTCCCAAAGGGCTGGGATTACAGGCATGAGCCACCATGCCCACCTCAGGTGATCTGCCCTCCTGGACCTCCCAAAGTGCAGGGATTACAGGTGTGAGTCACGGCTCCTGGTCACTGTTGTGCTTTTGTCCACAGAAAAGAATGTGCCTTCTTCCTGTTTCATTTAGGTTTTGGTCATGCAACTTGTCTAAAAATACTACTGAGACTTCCGGTGAAGATGGCTTTGTAAGCTCATACATTATTACTCCTCTTTTACTTCAAAAACTAAGATATTTGTAAATAAGAATAAAAAGAATTAGCACTGCTCAGAAACATAACAGCATCTCTGTGGCTCTGAAGAGGAATAGGCACACAGAGGAGTAAGCTGAGAATACAGGTATGGGATGACTGGATCTGGGTCCAGAATCAGTGAAATGGGAGACTTCCTTGGCCCGCCTCACAGGATGTGTGGCAGGAGTGTGACTCCCATCACCAGGTGTACTCAGTCCCCTTACAGGAGTGGGAACGTGCAGATGGGCAGGTGCAGGAGCCAGGGTGAGTGCTTTTGGGGCTCATGCACCACAGTAGCATCTAGGGGTGGATGCCTGTGAAGCCAAGTGGTCAGCATTTATGTTAAATGTTAACCAGCTCAGTGCAGTGCTCTCTTGGTACCCAGATCCTTGATTAGCATCCCGGAGGAATTAGGTTGCACACAGACTTGAAAGATGGTGAATGCAAGAGTTTTATTGAGTGGCGGAGGTGGCTGTCAGTAAGATGGATGGGGAGCTGGAAAGGGGATGAAGTTAGGAACATAACCATCCCCTGAAGTTTGGCTGTCCAGTAGCAGATCTCCTCTCTGACTGCCCCCACCCTAATTCCTCTCCACGTTCAGACACTCCTCTTCTGTCTGCCAGACTATCCTGCGATTCTTCTGCTCATTCTGTTCATCCCTCATGGAGCCTGGGGTTTGGAGTTCATATAGGCACAGCATGGGGGCGTGGCAGGCCAAAAAGCAACTTTTGGGCATGAAAACAGGGAGTCCTGTTCCCATTTAGGGCTGTGGGTTTATAGGCTTGACGATGGGCCTTTGCCTGGGAACCGCCCTCTTCTACTCAGTATTTCCATGTCTCCAGTATGTACCATCAGGAAGATGTGAATTTGAGTCTTCCTAGTTTCTCCACATGAAGAAAATGTTTCAGCCATGTGCAGTGCAAGAATACAGCTGGCAGGAATCACATTTCTACAGACTGGAAGCCCATCTATATGTTTTTATTATTTATGGCTGTGTTAGTGCTTTTACTTTTGTTTTGTTTGTTTGTTTTTTTTTTTCATACTAAGAAATCTTAGTTAATCCCAAGATTGTAAGGATTTTCTGTTAGGTTTAATCCATAAATTTTATAAGCTTAGCTTTTATGTGTAACTCTATGATCTTTTGGAAATTAATTGTGTTTAGTGTGAACTATGACTTGAAGTTAATCTTATTTCATGTGTGTTTAGCCAATTTATCAAGCACCATTTGTTGAAAAGACTGTTCTTTCATCTTTAACCTCAGTGACTTTGTAAAAAATCAACTTAATTGTATATATACACTTCTATGTCTTGACTTTCTATTCAGATGTAGAGGCCTATTTGTCTATCTTTACACAAATACCACTTTTTCTTGATAAAGTGACTGTATTAGGAAACTTAAAATAGGTAGTATAAGTCCTCAAAATACATTCTTTTAATAAAAAATGGTTAGGCTCTTCTAGATCTTTGCATTTCCATACGTGTTTTAAAACAAATTTGTTCATTTTTACAAAAATGTTTCTGGGATTTTGATTGGACTTTTTAATCTATAGATCAATGTGAGAAAAACTGACAACTTGACAATATTGGGTCATGCAATGTATGTATCCACTTACATTGGCTTTCTTTAGTTTTGGCAGTAGCTTGTATTTTTGCAGTGTAGAAGTTTTTGATGCTGTTGCAAACTCTATCGTTTATTTAAATTTCTTTTTCCAATTGTTTCTTGCTATCATAAAAATAAAATTGAATTGTGTATATTGACTTTGCATCCTGCAGTCTTGCTAAATTCACTTATTAGTTCTAGCAATTTAGTTCTAGTATTATAGGAGATTACTTACAATTTTCTATGGAGACTCATGTATCAACTACAAGTAAAGACAACCTTTTAATCTTTTTTTTTTCTCTTTTCATATGTACTGACTGTGTCATCCAATCTCATGTTAAACAAAAGTGTAGCATGAATATGCTGCCTCTTTTCTGATTTTAGAAAGAAAACATTCAATACATCACCACTTAGTGTAAGGTTATCTGCAGGCTTTCATTGATGTCGTATTAGTCAGCTTGGGCTGTGTTAACCAAACACCACAGGCTGAGTGGCTAAAAAACAGTCATTTGTTTCTTCATAGTTCTGGAGGTTTGAAGTCCAAGATCAAGGCCCCGTCAGGATTGGTTTCCGGTAAAGTCACTGCCTGGCTTGCAGATGGCCAACTTCTCTTTGTATCCTCACATGGCTTTTTCTCTGTATATAGACAGAGGGAGAGAGAGTTTGCTGATGTCAGTTCTTATTCTTGTAAGGACACCAGCCCTATTTGATTAAGCTAGAATCCTTACAATCTCATTTAACATTAATTATCTCCTTAAAAACCTTGTTTCAAAAAAAATATATAGTCATATCAGGAGGTAGGGTTTCAACATATGAACTGTGGCGGGTGGAAGGGACACAGCTTAGTCCACAGCAGATGTCCTTTAATACATTCAGAAAGTTCCCAACAATTTTTATTTAGCTGAGATATTTTATCGTGAAAGGGTGTTGAATGTTGTCAAATAATTTGTCTGCCTCTACTCACATAAAATTATACTCAGATGGTAAATCACATTATTTTACTTACAAATATTGAAATAGCTGTCCTTCTGGGATGAACCCCACTTGCTGATGATTTATTTATTCTTTTATATTTGAGCATTTCTTGCATTTATGTTGCTGAAGAATAACAACTTGTATTGTCATCAGATTTTGGAATCTTTATATAGGCTTTATAAGATTAATAGGAAAACGTTCCTTTCTCCTAAATTTTTTGAGAGGTTTTTGCAAGATTGGTGTTACTTATTCCAAGTTTTGACACAGTTTATCTGTGAAAGCATCACGCCTAGAGTTTTCTTTGTAGGAAGGTTTTGTTAGCAATTCCAACTGTATATGTAGCTTTAGATATAGATACTAGATATATTCAGATTTTGTATTTCTTCTTGAATAAGCTATAATAAAGCTAGATAATACAAACAAAAAACTCAGAAAAAGTATACTCACAGAAATATTCAAATAAAATAGCTTAAAATAGTACTGCAGGCAAAAGACTATAAAGAAGCTGGTAAACCTATGTCAGTATCAGTCAGTAAGTTAGAATTAAAGAAGAAGCTACTACTGAAGATAAAAATGTTTAATTTATTAGGAAAATGTAGCAATTTTTAAATGATATGAAGCTAATGTTAAAATGGCAAAATGTATAAAGCAAATATTAAGAGATCTACAAGGAGAAATTGACACATTTGTTAAATTTTAAATTTTTGGCACATCTCTCTCAGAAGTTGGTACATTAATTAAACAAACAGGCAATAAACAAACTAGAAAGAATTCTAACAACTAAGTTAACAAACTTAACCTAATATATATGTACAGAATGTGATTCCAAAATATAATAATAGAAAATGAACTTTATCAAGCTTTTATATATTCTTCAAAGCCCTGTTTTTATATTCAGATTCTAAAATAATGAAATATAGTTATATTATACATTACCCATTATATGAAAGTTATCAACACTCACTATTTTATGTTTCATAATTCTTAAGAAGCAATAAAAACACTACTATTAAGAACTGTATATAAGTTTAATGGCATATTTATAAGCACAAATTGAACATTAATATAGCAAAAGAGTACTCAGACATTAACATTTCATAGTTCATCTAGATTTTGATGAAATTGTTATCATCAAAATATATTTCTTTAAAAAGGAAATTAAATTCTAATGTACCTTTACAGCAGCATGTAAAAGTAAGACAGGAGCAAAGTATATGCTATGGCAGTAGAATTATTCAAATTTAGTTAAGAAAATAACAATTTTTATTCTGTAGGAATACTGTGTTTGCAGAGAAAACGATTTATATAGCACCATGAAAGTGCATTCTAGCAATAAACAATATGCTCTCTTTGTTTCTAAACATTTTCCAGAGATGTTAGGAAGATATTGCTTTATATTTATGAAATATTTTCTCTGCTACTGTATCAATAGAAAATGCTTCTGGTAAAGTCTTAAATGATGCACAGGACAGCATATTTATTGCTTGTAAAAGTATGTCTGTGGGATTAACTTTACAACCTTAATGGAGCAATAATTTAGAAGCTGCTGACACCTGAAAAATAATTCATGGTTTAAGCCAGATTAAAGCTACAATTGATATTGAGAACTGCTGGCAAATTCCCCAAGCCATTACTGTTTAGAGATCTCAAATGGTTGCTGCCAATATTTGTTATAAAGGAGATGCAAAAATATATAGTGCAATGTTAGCTTCCTTTTTCCTTTTTTTCTTTTTTTTTTTTTTTTTTTTTTTTGAGATAGAGTTTCACTCTTTTGCCCAAGCTGGAGTGCAATCCCGTGATGTTGGCTTACTGTAACCTCTGATGCCCAGGACCAAGCAATTCTGCCTCAGCCTCCTGAGTGTCTGGGATTACAGTTGCATGCCACCATGCCCAGCTAATTTTATTTTATTTTATTTTATTTGTATTTTTAGTAGAGATGGGGTTTCACCATTTTGGTCAGGCTGATCCTGAACTCCTGATCTCAGGCGATCCACCCACCTTGGCTTCCCAAAGTGCTAGGATTACAGGCATAAACCACTGTGCCCAGCTAGCTTCATTTTTCAATATTCATTCTTCAAGCAAATGTTTTGAACATGGAATTTATATTTTTAACTTAGCAAAGTACATTAGCTTATATCTTGAGCTTTAAGATTTAATTAATCAAAAAAAGCTTAGACACACCTTTGTGATTCTCTAAATGTTACTCATTTAATATTAGTTCCTTCTGTGTGGACAGTATAAGACACTATTTGACTCCGTAGAGTTTAGATCTATATATTTGCTTCGTCACGTTCTCATCAACTTCTCTCTAACTTTCTAGTCTTGTAGTTGGGAAATTATTTAATTTTGAAACAGGAAGCCAGAGTTACTCTGCTTTAGTACCTGGTGGGCATGAAGGATAAAGGCCCTCTTCCACTTATTTCCCATGAGTCAAGACTGTGTCACATGATCAGCCTAATAGAAAGGGGGGCAGGGAAATGGATTTCTTAAAGCCGTGTAGACAGCCATCTCCAATAGTAATTAGCTTCTGACCATGAAAAGAAAAAATGGATATTGGGTAGGCATCTGGCAATTTCTGTCTCAGTAATCATTAGCTAGAATTATTAATATTTGATTCATTATCTAATGTTTTATGGTTTTCTATGAATTTTTCTGAGAATAGAAGTCTTTGTAATATAAAATTTAAATTTATTTATTTAAACTAGATCTGGGTTCTTTGTTAAGGGGCAGGGCTTTATGAGTTCTCAAATTTTGAGTTTTGTTCATTTTATTTATTACTGAGTTTTTAGTGGTTTTCGTTTGTTTATTTCTGTTTTCCAAATTGCTTTAAAAGAAATTAAACTTCACAGATAATAAACAATCTTTATTATTTTAAATTCATATTTGTCTTCATATGTTTTTGTCTACATATAAAAACAAACATGAATTTAGGGTAATTCTAATGGTGAACTATTGTGATGGTTGAACCCCTGCTCTTCAAAGCCTTTCACATAGTTAAAACTCACTTTTCCAGCCTTCTTTGTCCCTAATCTCTGTCAATCAGAAGTGGTCATATGGGAGTTGGATTGGAAGCATGATGGAACAGGTATAGCAGAGAAAACATTCTGGAAAGGGTGCTTAGCAACACACTCAGGCTTTTAGTGACTGCAGCATAATAGGTGCTGGTAACAGCATCTTATTCTCAGCTTCAGCAAGTCAGGAGCAATGGATTTACCCAGCTGTGGTGGCAGTGAGGTCTTTGTTACATTGTCTTAGTTGTTAATATTGGCTTCAGATTTCACAGCCAAGTCTGAAAGTCTAGGGTTTTCAGATATTTGGTAAGCTCCCCGACTTTTTCAAAGTAGGATGCTTTTGAGTGAAACAGGCATAAGCAGAACTTTTTTCAGGCAAACTGACACGTATGATCACTTTATACTGAAAGCAGTTGGAGATAAAATGGATCATAAAAGAAAAATCAAAACTGAGAGAAATTTTCTGGAATCACTGTTGTAATTATGATATTTAAAGTAGCTTAATTTTTTAAAAAAAAATAACTAAACAGACTAAAAACAATGGCTGACAGAATCAAAGAAATGAACAAGTTACAACACAAAGGAATAAGAAAATTCTTTTAAAAAAAGAGCAATATGTAAACACAATAAAACACAACCATAAAAGGAACAAATTAATGATCAAATAAAGCCACTGGAACTGATTCCCTTTTTGAAAACAATTTCATTGTGATTATTGGAGAAATATGTAGAAATATGTCAAGGAAATTGATTCAATTTTCTGAAAAACACTAGTTAATTTATTGATGTTGTTGTTGTTGTTCACTCTAGCTTTACTGACTCTTTTGTAGCCTGAAGTTGGAAAACAAAAGAAGAAATTAAGACACAAGTTATATTAAGAAAGCGTCTCTACAAATAACACGTCTTGAGTATAGCTAACACCATCCCACAAATGTCCCTGATTATCACAAATGAATAACTGTAGAAAGAAATGAATTCCTTTTCTAAATAAACACATTTTCATGGAAAAGAATGGTTATAAATTATCCTTTTAAAAGGAAAATGAGGGTGTGGTGTGGTGGCTCATGCCTTTAATCCCAGCAGTTTAGGAAGCCGAGGCTGCATGATTGCTTGAAGTAAAAGTTTGAGAGGAGCTTGGGCAACATAGCAAGATGCCATCTCTGTATTACAAAAATTGTTTTTTAAATTGGGCAGGCAAGGTGGCATGCACCTGCAGTTCTAGCTACTCAGGAGGCTGAGACAGGAGGATTGCTTGAGTCCAGGTATTCAAGGTTAAAAGAAGGCATGATCTTACACTGCACTATAGCCTGGGTGACAGAGATCATAACCAGGGATTCAATTTACATAGAAGCTTTTACCTGTTTCGTTTTGTTTTGTTTTCCAAGACAGCAATAACTCTGGTTACTGTTCCTCTGGACATTTATTGAATCCTTCAGTCTAGAAGCCAAGATTCAATTCAGTAGTTTGATCTATTGCTAACTAAAATATTCATTTCCTTTAAAATATTAAATGATTTGGAAACTATTGGTCTTGTGTGTTATAAGAGGAAGACCCAAGGGAACTGAGGAATGAAGTGAAGACAAAAGCTACAAGATAACATATCTTTAAGGTTTGTCACTTCACCCTCCCTTATGACACAAAGAGTCAAGTGGGGGAAATAGCAACTGCTATTTCTCACAGCTTTAAAAGAGCTGACAAACATTTCTCACTGCCATTCTCCTTTCAAATAATAAATGTTTCACCTTTGTGATCCACATTGAGTAGCTGGGGAATTAGATGTCCAAGAGAAAACATCTATATGACAGGGTGAAATTCTGGTGCATGGCCAAGGTACAACAAGTAATTCAGATTTTTTGAACAGAGTCCTTCAAATTAAGCACTGCTCTGAGATTCCAATTTATTTTCAACCTTAAACTAAGGTGTAGGGGAAAGGAGTTCATAACCTAACAAGTGAGGTAACAGCCGTATTACCAGGAAGAGAATTTTAAATACCAGGCATACAAAGTAAGTCTAGGGTTTTTTTTAATAATCTCCAGGTAATTTGAGATTGACATTAATCTAGGGGAATATCCAAAATCGAGTCACTGCTAAAGTTCAGAGTCATTTGCATTAAAGCAAAAGCGAGACATCTAGCATATTCTTCTCTTACCTGTTGACTATGGCAGAATTCGTGTTTCCTAAATGTCCTGTAGTCACTATCTGACTTAGAACTAGGTGATCCCTAAGGAACTTGGTGTGCATTTAGAACACTTTCATAGTAACTGTCAACTTTGTGCCCTGCCAGGTCATGGAATAATTCATTCTAACCCTCGCGTTGAACAAATGGTTGAATTGTGTTCAATTTTTTTCTGCCCACATCAAAGGGTATAATTAGTGAAGTGACATTGTCCTTGACTACAACTCTTGCATTATTTTGTCATAAATTTCCCCTCGTTCATTATTCCGAGCCATGCTGGCTTCTGAGCTTCTTTAAGTCACTGTTCTCCAGTGACTTAAACTCCATCTTAGGGACTTTATGCAGGTTTCTTCGGCATAGAATAGTCTTTCCATCTCTCGCCTACCATCCCCAGCCCCAAACCCCATTGTTCTAGACAATATTCAACCAACTTTCAGTTTTTATTATAAAATTAACCTAGTCTCTTTATTATATGTTTTTATGACATCCTGTTTTTCTCCTTAATATCACTAGTAATAATTATACTCAATATTTTGTATGTGACTCATTGTTTAAAACCTGAATGATTGACATTCAGCATCTAAGAATATAGAGAATTGTTTGTCACTATTATCTGTACCTAAACAGTGCCATGCTGATAGTAGGTATGCAACAAAAACTCCTTAAAAGTATAAATAATGTGAGAAATATTTTCCCCTCACATATAAGTAAAAACCTATAGAAAGACTTCTGTGTGTACCCCAAAGAACACTGATGACAATGGTTGTCAGTATGTTAGCTGTATTAGTTCGTTTTTACATTGCCCTAAAGATAGTACTTGAGACAGAGTAATTTACAAAGAAAAGAGGTGTAGTTGATTCACAGTTTCACATGGCTGGGGAGGCCTCAGGAAAGTTATAATTGTGGTGGATGGCAAAGGGAAAGCTGGCACCTTCTTCATAAAGTGGCAAGGGACAGAAGTGAGAACACAGGGAAAAACTGCCACTTTTAAAACCATCGGATCTCATGAGAATTCACTCACTATCATAAGAACAGCATGGAGGAAACTGTCCCCATGATCCAATCACCGCCCTTCCTCCACACGTGGCAATTACACGTCCCTCCTTCAACATGAGGGGATTACAATTTCAGGTGAGATTTGGGTGGGGACATAAAGTCAGCTATATCATTAACATGCTCAAGAAAACATTTTAAAAAATTATCAATTTGCAGTTCAGTGATGTTCAGTCTCTCTCTGTTTCCTACTATCAAGGCCAACATTGGATGACAAGATGATTAATCAATACCTTATATTTAAAATTGGCTAAAGCCTCTGCTATCATCTGAATGTTTTTGTTTCCCCAAAGATTATATAATAACATCCTAACTGCCAAGTCAGGATCCTAACTGCCAAGTTTAGGTAACACAACACATGATTTGTGTTATCCAGTTATAGCAGCATAAACTGACTAAGAGAGACGAAAGCACCAAACTAAGAACAAGGAGGCTTGAGTTCTAGCTCTGCCACCCAGGAGTCTTGTGACTTAGAACAAATTGTGTTACTTCTGACCTTATCATAAAATGACTCTCATGTTATTATTTTCATTTGTTAACTAGAGAAATTGTACCTCACAAACCACATATTCTGGAGGTTGATCATTATGAAGGTCACTAATGGTAGACATAATACAAATGAGAAAAATTGTTCTGACTGTTTTGATGTCAAACTAATATTTCCTTGGAGAGAAAACATATGTGCTTATGACTTATTTGTATTTTGACAGGTACAGAGTCATATATGTTGCATGCAGTATAGAGATGTTTCTGATTAAACTGTACTTGTACTTCTTACATGTACACTTCATATAAATCCATACAGTTATTTTCACCCTGCAAAATAGTTAAGAATATTAATGTGGTATCTTAAAGAGAAGCCAGACTCTAGATGAATACCTGTCTCTACAACATGTGTGCATAACTAATTAGCATTATAAATTTTACATACATTTAAAGTTTTCAAGCATAATAAATAAATATGCATATATAATTGAGATATACTGATTTAATCAAATCAATTAAAGCTAAAGCAAGCTTGTGCTGATTGAGATAAGACTTTCTGTCAAAGGTCTTACTAGTGCCATTTTGCAAATTTTTAAAGTTTATTACAGCTACGAAGAGTGTTTGTTTGTTTCCTAAAGTGAAACATACTACTAACAGGAAAAGCATGCCAAATAAATTTTATTGGTTTATTATCTTCAAAAAAAAATCAATTTGAATATCAAGGATAAAGAAAACAATGTATTTTACTGAGTCGAAATAATTCAAAATTAACATTAATTTTAAAAGTTATTTATAATTCATAATTTTTACACTAACAGCTTTCATTCTCATTAAAGAAATATAAGAAAAATACAGAAGTTTATTTTTTAAAGTGTGCACATATTGTCTTTTTTTAAAAAATAAAAGGTAGCATTTCCCTTTTTATGAATATATTATATATTTTCACCATTCATCTATTGGGGGTGTGATTATTATTACACTATACATTTTATTTAGAAAGAATTTTAATCTTCTGCTTGATTTATTTAAGCAGTTAGTTTTTGATGTTTGAACGTCTAGCTTATTTATGCATACTGATGAAATTATTTCTTAAAATCTTAAGTTGAAGTTACCCCTTTGGTTGTGATTGGTGTTATTTGTGCTTTCTTTCACTTCTTTTATTCTTGGAAAGCCCTCTTGCACTCCAAGATGACAAAACAGTCGTCAATATTTTATATCAAAACTTCTGTGTCTCCAAATTTTACATTTCAGTGTTAATGCCTTTGCAGTTTATAACTGCATAGGGAGTGAGATATGGACCTAATATGATTCTTAAAAAACATTTATTATAATTCCTGGCTCCCATTACCAACTAATTCCTTTTTCTCCACTGATGTGATGGCCACCTTCATCCTATGCTCAATGAAAATGTATTTGTGAATGTGTGTGTGTCTCAGACATTAATTTTTATTGCAGTCCATTGATTTTTGGTTCATTTTTATTCTTTATTATGCTCTAAGTTATTGTAACTTTATAAATACATTTTAATATTTAGTAGCATAAGTGCCCCTCAACACATCTAAAATATTTATACTTCCACATTAACTTTAGGATGTCTTTATCAAACCACCACAGATTTTTTGCTGCTTATGGTTAGAAATATATTAAATATGGATTAATTCAAGAAGATTTGAAATCTTTATAATGATCAAAATTTCCATCCAAGAGCTATTTTCCTAACAAGTGTTCATTACATCTCTGAAAAAAGTATGTTCTTTTATCTATATAGTGCCCATAATGTTTGTTATTGTTACACTTCTTGCGTAGATTTTTTTTTATTTCTGTTGCAGTTAACATTTGGATTTTCACTTTTAAAATCTATAGCTGTTCATGCTATTATTTAATACACTTAGGAGTATTTATCTATATTTGTTTAGTGCCTGGCTGTCTTAGTCCATTAATTCTACCATAACAAAATACGGAGACTGGGTAATTTATAAATATATCATTCACAGTTATGCAGGTTGGGTTTGTTCCCAACACAATAGGTTTGTGCCTATTCTCTGTTTCCAAAATAGCACCTTGAATACCTGTCCTCTGGAGGGGATAAATGCTGTGTCCTTACACGGCAGAAGAGAATGAAGGGCAAAGGCGGTCGTACCTAGCTCATTCCAGCCCTTGTATAAGGTTGCTAATCTCATCCATGAAAGTGGAGCCCTTGTGGGTTAGTTCCTTTCTAAGTATACTACCTTTTAATAGTGTTGCATCAAAAGTACTAAGTTTCTTTGAATATTGGAAGGGATACATGTTATTTGTGTTAAGAGGGTTAAGTTTCTATGAATCTTGGAAGGGACACAAACCTTCAAACAATAGCACTGGTCATCATGTTGACAATTTATAGTAAATAAAATATTTCTATTTATTCTTTTAAATTTCTTGGTAAAATTAATTTATTTGTATTCCTTCCAAATTTACTATCCTCTTCTCATTTTATAAAGCACAAGTCTAAGATTTTGTTCAGTCTTTAAATTCTCATATAAGGTATCTTGTCAAGAAACCCCTCTAGCAATTATAACACAAAAAGTCCTTTAGCAAAATAGATCATACTTTTGATTAATATGTTATTGTTTTATCAGCTAGGAGCTAGTTTGTATCTTATACTGTTTATTAGTATAACAATAAGCTAGTGTGTGTAATGATAATAGAAATTATATTTATGGCTACTAGATGCATTTCTAGCAGTTGCGAAGAATGTAGTTTTTCCAACTTAATGTGTTACTCAGTGAAGAAATTAGATTATAGTTTTGAGTCCAAACTCTCAGATCCTGAGTTCATAAAACTTGTCTTCTAATCAGCAGAGTTCAAGAAACTAAATTACAAATTACAGGAATCAGACTCATTAGAATTCTAGCTGTGAGATCAGTATTCTTTAATGCTCCTTCCCCAATTCTATTTCTTACTGTCCATACTACATGAAATTTCATGCCTATAAATTTCATGGTTAGTATATACAGCCTGATATGGTTTGGCTGTGTCCCCACCCAAATCTCCACTTGAATTGTATCTCCCAGAATTCCCACATGCGGTGGGAGAGACCCAGAGAGAGGTAATTGAATCATGGAGGCCAGTATTTCCCATGCTATTCTTGTGACAGTGAATTAGTCTCATGAGATCTGATGGGTTCATCAGGAGTTTCCATTTTTGCTTATTCCTCATTTTTCTCTTGCTACCACCATGTAAGAAGTGCTTTTCACCTCCCACCATGATTCTGAGTCCTCCCCATCCATATAAAACTGTAAATACAATTAAACCTCTTTTTCTCTCCAGTCTCAGGTAGGTCTTTATCAGCAGCATGAAAATGAACTAATACAGTAAATTGGTACCAGTAGAGTGGGGCATTGCTGAAAAGATACCTGAAAATGTGGAAGTGACTTTGCAACTGGGTAGCAGGCAGAGATCGGAACAGTTTGGAGGGTTCACAAGAAGACAGGAAAATGTGGGGAAGTTTGGAACCCCCTAGAGACTTGTTGAATGGCTTTGACAAAAATGCTGACAGTGATATGAACAATGAGGTCCTGGCTGAGGTGGTCTCAGGAAGAGGTGAGAAACTTGTTGGGAACTGAAGCAAAGGTAACTCTTTTTATGTTTTAGGAAAGAGACTAGTGGCATTTTGTCCCTGCCTTAGAGATTTGTGAAACTTTGAACTTGAGAGAGATGATTTGGGTATCTGGCAGAAGAAATTTCTCAGCAGCAAAGCATTCAAAATGTGACTTGGGTGCTGTTAAAACTGTTCCATTTTAAAAGAAAACAAAGTATAAAAGTTCAGAAAATTTTCAGGCTGATGATACAGTAAAGAAAAACACATTTTTTGAAGAGAAATTCAAGCCAGCTGTAGAAATTTGCATAAGTAGCAAGCAGCCTAATGTTAATCCCCAAGACCATAGGGAAAATGTCTCCAGGCCATGTCAGAGACTTTCGAGACAGGCCCTCTCATCACAGGGCCAGAAGCCCAGGAGGAAAAATTGTTTTTATGGTCTGGGTCCAGGGTCCTGGTACTGTGTGCAGGCTAGAGACTTGGTCCCTTGTGTCCCAGCAACTTCAGCCATGGCTGAAAGGGGCCAACGCAGAGTTTGCGGTGTAGCTTCAGAGGGTGGAAGCCCCAAGCCTTGGCAGCTTCCATGTGGTGCTGGGCCTGCAGGTGCACAGAAGTTAAGAATTGAGGTTTGGGAACCTCCACCTAGATTTCAGAGGATGTGTGGAAACTCCTGGATGTTCAGGCAAAAATTTACTGCAGGGGTGGAGCCCTCATGGAGAACCTTTGCTAGGGCAATGTGGAAGGAAAATGTGGGGTGGGAACTCCCACACAGAGTGCCTACTGGGGCACTGCCTACTGGAGCTGTGGCAAGAGAGCCATCATCCTCCAGGCCCCAGAATGGTAGATCCACTGGCAGCTTGCACCATGTGCCTGGTAAGCCACAGAACCTCAACACCAGCCCATGAAAGCAGCCAGGAAGGAGGCTGTACCCTGCAAGCCACAGGGGCAGGGCTGCCTAAGACCAGGGGAACCAACCTTTTGCATCAGTGTGACCTGGATGTGAGACATGGAGTCAAAGATCATTTTGGAGCTTTAAAATTTGACTACCCCACTAAATTTCCAACTTGCATGGGTCCTGTAACTCCTTTGTTTGAGCCAATTTCTCTCATTTGGAATGACTGTATTTATCCAATACCTATAACCCCATTGTATTTATGAAGTAAGTAGCTTGCTTTTGATTTTACAAGTTTATAGGCGGAAGGGACTTGCTATGTCTCAGAAGAAACTTGATTCTGGACTTTTGGGTTAATGCTGAAATGAGTTAAGACTTTGGGGGACTTTTGGGAAGGCATGATTGATTTTCAAATGTGAGGACATTAGACTTGGAGGGGCCAGGAGCAGAATGATACAATTCGGCTCTGTGTCCCCACCCAAATCTCAACTTGAATTGTATATCTCAGAATTTCCATGTGTTGTGGGACCAACCCAGGGGAGGTAATTGACTCATGGAGGCCAGTCTTTTCCATGCAATTCTCATGATAGTGAATAAGTCTCACAATATCTAATGGGTTTATCAGGGGTTTCTGCTTTTGCTTCCTCCTCATTTTTCTCTTGCCAGTGCCATGTAAGATGTGCTTTTCTTCTCCCACTATGATTCAGAGGCCTCTCCAGTCATGTAGAACTGTTTAAGTCCATATACACCTGTTTTTCTTCCCAGTCTTGGGTAGGTCTTTTTCAGCAGCATGAAAATAGACTAATACACAGTCTGTACTTAAATGTTTCCTCATTGTGGGAAAACTGAAGTCATATTTCTTGGGCCTTTTTCTTTCTTCCTTGGGTTGTAGAGTTCGCTGCAATTTTGAAAAATAATTGAAAGACTCTTTATTTGTCATGTAGGTGCTCATATCCGTCTGCTTAGCCTTGGGTCCAACAAGTAAACTAGCAGAAACCTGTAAGAGAATGTACCAAAATGTTCAATGAGTTGGAAATTAAAATTTGGGGGTTTCAGTTCTTTTTTAGAGGCTTTCAAGATATAAAATTATGCAGATAGAAAATGTAATTAAAATGTCTAAAAATAAGTTGTAATTGTATTACAAGGAATAATTTCTCAGACCTTTAACTTATTCAAATCACTGTTCTATTATAAAATATTAAATGATCATCAAAATAATATCCTAATTTTGTGTGGAAGTTAAATCTCTTCATAATATATCTCATTTCTACTCAAGAAGCTTTTTTTTTATTAATTATGAGGCATTGGCCACTTAAATACATAGTAAGAACAGAAGGTACTAGGTCTATCAAAGACTGTATTACATAATTCTTTCTTGGAATTCTTATAACTTTAGCATTATATTTAAAAATACCATGGATCTGCAATAGAAGACATGTACTAGTACTGAACGAAGAAATGGATGCTAAGGATTCATTATCTATGTTTAGCATCACATTGTTGAAAGTCAGACTCACACAAATCACAGTTCTTAGTAGCAATTATTACTAGTAATTTCAAAGATATAAGCAATCAAGTTTCATGAGTAAATTAGGGAGGGATGAGGAGCATTTCGTGTGGTTCTCCATGACTTTTGGATCAACATTAGCATTTCGTCTCTGCCAGAGTATATAAGAGGTTTCCTATGAGGTTTACAGGACACCTCAGAAAGTAGGGAAAGTTTAGTTTATGAAACATCTCCATTTTATAGTCACAGATAGTTCTATGGCTGATATCCGGGGTCTACAACCCCCAGTTCCAGTCCATGGCCTGCTAGGCACTGGGCCTCACAACAGGAGGTAAGCAACGGGTGATAATTACCACCTGCGCTCCACCTACTGCCAGATCAGAAGCAGCATTAGATCCTCATAATAGCACAGACCCTATTGTGAACTATGCATGTGAGGAATCTAGGTTGTGTACTCCCTATGAGAATCTAATGATAAATGTAATGCACTTGATCATCCTGAAAACATCCCCCACATTTTGGTCTGTGGAAAAACTGTCTTTCACAAAACCAGTCCCTGGTGCCAAAAAGGGTGGGACTGCTGATTTGATATGACATTTTCTAGGAAGCTGTGACTCAAAAATTCTTGCAATATGCCTTTCTCTACCACGAGAAAACCAGAAACATCCTGCTAAAAGCATTCCACAGATGAGCACTAACCTTCTAGCAAGTATCATTTTTTCTACTACTATGAGGTTCAGCTACTAAGATATTTACAAGAAGATTATGCCAACTCATCTGCCTTCTTTCGTTCCTTAGTAGTGATCACAACTCAATTTTCAAATTACTTTTCACCCAGTTAATAACTTTGTGTTTACTTAAAAAAATTTCCTATTAAAAACTATCATAAGTTTTTACACTGATATATGGATTTAAAGTATCCAGAAATGTTCTCTTCACCCTCTCCTTTTTTTTTTTTTTGATGAAAGAGTAACTAGACAGAAGCCTTAAGACTTACATGAATGCAGGTGTGTGTAGGTTAAGCATAATAATTGAATATTTCCACAGTCAGCAATCCTTACGTTTAATGGTATAATAAATAATTGAAAAATCCTAGTAAATAAAATAGTTATGTTCATTGAAAGCTACTTATTTATGTGAGGAAGCTTTGGCAATGAGAAAGGTAACAAATATGTAGGGATCTACAGTTTTCAGATTAGTCTCTAAATATGTATAATTTTAGTGTTTATTTCTTATTCTATTGTTGTGGGTGGGATGTGAGTCAACAGACAGAGGTATTCAACACAAATTACTCTTTACTAACCATACAACTTATTCTAAATAACAGAATCCTTAATTAAGTAATAAATTCTGCATATATAAAGTAATTATATCTCCAATGTCTTCAGATAGCAGAGCCCAAACATTGTATGCATAAGAGGCTCAAGTTTCCTGGGCAGTATGCACATTTTCATTATAAATTTTAAATGTCATATTATTTTATTTATTAAAAGTCACAGGCCTTCATACATGAACGTTAGTTGATAAAAATATTTTAATGACTTCCAAACTTTTGGCTTACCTGAAAAAAATACCATTTATTTAAGTATTCAACCTCAGTTCTTGCCTTTCATTGGACACTGGTATATACATTCAGATTCAGATTTGGATGATTAAACTTAATATAAAGATTTCTCAAGCACCGCCATAATAAATCATTGGCAAACAGTTCCACTATGGAAAGTAATTGTGTATTTATTTATTTATTTATTGCCTTTTAGGTTTTCGGGTACATTTGAAGAACATGCAAGATTGTTGCATAGGTACACACATGGCAGCGTGATTTCCTGCCTTCCTCCCCATTACCTATATCTGGCATTTCTCCCCATGCTATCTTTCCCCAACTCCCCACCCCCTGCTATCCCTCCCCTATTTCCCCCTGACAGACCCCAGTGTGTGATGCTCCCCTCCCTGTGTCCATGTGTTCTCACTGTTCAACACCCACCTATGAGTGAGGAAATGTGGTGTTTGATCTTCTGTTCTTGTGTCAGTTTGCTGAGAATGATGGTTTCCAGGTTCATCCATGTCCCTACAAAGGACACGAACTCATCGTTTTTTATGGCTGCACAGTATTCCATGGTGTATATGTGCCAGATTATCCCTGTATTTATTGAACTTTTATTCCTTAAGAAAATATCCTTCAAACAGGTCAATGCTCTACCTGAGCTATCATTTTCTCTTTATTTTTGAAAGCTATAATTAACATATGTCATCAGGTAAAATGATTTTTTTTTTAAATCTGAGAACTTCAGAATGTAAACAACTGAAATAAAATCGTAGGGTCAGTATCATTTCCTGAATATTTCTTATTAATTCTGGTCCTACTGCAGGGAATTTCTACATTATTTTGTGTGTGTTTGGTTTTATGGCATTGTATTAGATTAATATAAGGCTTTTATTTTCTATCCAAGAATTCGAAGCCATTTAGACACATCTAAAATAAAGTCTGTTAATGGAATATGAAACTGAATCAAAGTCCAAAGTCATAAGAAGTATGACTGTAACCATTTATGGGAAAGAAAATTATTTATTTCAGAAAGTAATACCATCACAACATATAGAAAATTATTTAGTTAACAAAGCCAGCTTCAAGTAACAATAATGGAAGTGATTAAAAAAGCCAAAAAGGCAACAGATATATAAGGCACTGTTAGTGAATCCTCTTTTAGGTGAATGTCAAAATGATTTCGTGGCCATCTCCATAAAACACCTATTGTAAAGAAAGCTCAAGACCTATTACAGAGTAGCACATTGTCACTTCTGTGAGTCCAACCAAAGCCTTGAGGAAATTGATGCATTCAGTACATTTCTCTGTGAAATATTAAATTACTTAGTTCTGAAGTGCCATTCTTGAGTTGCAAAGCTATTTCCTAGAAGCATCTCTCAATGTGTCACAGATTGCTTTAAAAAAGAAGCCGATGACAATAGGAAAAAAAAAAAAAAGCAATAACAATATCTGTGATGGTTTTAGCAATTCTAGACTAAGAAATTCACGACTGGATGAGCAGCAGCTGCCTGTGCACATATAAATGCCAGCCAGCAACATATGAGAGCGCATATGTGTATGAGGAAAAAGAGAATCTTCCTTCCTGCTCCCTGAGTGTTTGTGAAAGTGGAAATACAGCAGAATGGTTAAAGTAGAATTTCAGTCTACACAGATCTGTTGTTGACTCTGAGTTCGACTACTGTACAAGCTGTTTAGACATGATAATGTCACTTAATCTTGCAAAACCTCAATTGTCTTATTTTTAGATGCATTTCGTATAGAAGACTATCAAATTGAATCATGTAAAAGAATCTCTAGGCACATGGAAAAACTCTATCAACCGCAGTGATGCAGATTACTGTGATGACATTTTTCTCTGCAATCTTATTCATTAGTAAATGTAAAATGAACAAATATCATTATCCCAGACATACACTGTGAAACTACTACTAAACTACATTATCATTTACTTATTCATTCATTGAAAAAATATGAACTTGAGCACCTACTATGTGCTAAACACTAATTTAGGTACTTGGAGTACCCAAGTAAATAAAACAAACATAGATTTCTTTCTCGTGGTACTAACCTTCCACCAGATAATATTAAATCAAAACCATAAATTAATAAATAATATAACATATTGGAAGGTGAGAGACAATATGAAAAAATATTAAAAGATCAGGATGATGGGGACAGGGAATAGGGAATGGTGCATATTTTAAATAAGATGGACATCTATTTGAAAAGGTGAATTATGAGCATGGACTTGAAGGAAGTGTGGACCTGAGCTACATCTATCAGGAATATATGTGTATATATTATACAAAGACCCTATACAAAGACCCTAACTGCAGCTACAGCCAAACTAGCAAAGCAAAGAGAAGTATGAGCTGAGAACAGGATAACAGGAAGGTAAGAAGCCGGCTACCACCTTGTCTGCCACTGCAAAACCCTTGGATTTTACTCTCAGTAAAACAGAACTTTGAGGGTTTTGTGCAGAGGAGTGAGATGGTTATGTTTCCTTTTAAATGATAATTCTGCATGCTGTGCCGTGAACAAACTAAGGAGTAAGAGGAGAGAGGCTTCAGTTAGGAGGGTGCTGAAGTACTCTGGGAGAGCGGCATTGATGGCCCAGCCAGGGTGATAGTAAGGAGAGACAGGGTCAGATTTGAGATATGCTTTGAATGTCAATTAAGCAGGGTTGCCTGCCAGGCAGTATGTGTGTTGTGAGAGAAACAGAAGAGTCTCCAACGACTCTAAATACTTTGACTTGACCAATTGTAAAAACTTGGCATAAATTAGACCCTGGATAAATGCAGTGAGAACAGGCTGATTTCTGGATTCTTATTTTAAGGAGAGGGAAAGTGAGAGAGAAGAACAGGTACAATCTGAGAGTTCAGAAATACTGTGCTTGAGACGTTTAACACATATCCAAGGAAAATATCAGGTAGACAGTTGAATAAACAAGTCTGTGGCTCAGAAGAGGCGTCTGAGTTGGTTATACACGTTTGAGAGTTATTAGCATATAACTGGTATTTAAAGCCATAAATCTGGAGAAAGAAAACCCACCATGTGAGTAAATTAGATAGGCAAAAAGACCAACGTCTAAACCCTCTAACATTAAAGGCAAGGAATAAAACAGCAAAAGAGATTTTAAAGAGTGCCCATTGAGGTAGGAGATAAGACAAGACATGCAATTAATTATGATGAATCCTTCTACGAGGAAGTAGACAGTCAGGACAAAGAATTGGAAATAACAAAATAAAGGTCATTCATGACCTTGAGACAAGACCATCAATTACAGTTTTAGGAGGCAACAACCTGATTAAAATTGGTTTAAAAGAAAATGGGGACGGTGAGTGAAAACAACTACATATTTCAGTTTCTAACAAAAAAGGAGACTAGAAATTATGAATGAGAGAAAAACTGTGATGGGAAGCCAAAAAGAGAACTGAGATTACTCAGAGAGAAAACACATTATTTTTTTATGGATACATAACATTCCAAGTGGGGAAGTTTGTTGAGAAATGAAGCAAAGTACATTGTGGAGTAAAAGAATCATATTATTCTTGACCCGTTGTCCTCCAAAACAAATATTTCATTTTTAGAAGGAGGAATCTGATTTCAGTGTGAATCTTATAGATTGATAGAGTATGCTCTGGTACATGTGGTTGTTGTGGGTTAACTTGCGTCCTCCAAAAGGATGTGTTCAAATCCTTAACTGTGCCTTGTATATGTGAACTGAATGTATTTAAAAATAGAGTCTTTGCTGAAGTAATCAAGTTAAGGTAAAGTCATACTGGATTAGGGTGTGCTGTAAATCCAATGACTGTTGTCCTTATAAAAAGATCATGTGAAGACACAGACTCAGACAGGGGAAAGAAGGTCGTGTGAGGACTGAGGCAGGGTTGAGCGTTATGCAGACCACAAGCAAATAATTACCAGCAACTTCCAGAAGCTGGAAGAGGCAAGAAAACTTTGTCCCCTAACATGACCTACTGACAGTTGATTTTGGACTTCCGGCCTGCAAACTGTAAAAGAGTAAAGTCCTGTTGTGTTAAGCCACCCAGTTTGTCGGACATTGTTAAAGAAGTCCTTGCAAACTAATGTAGTGCATTGTTTCAAAAATGTCGTAAAGATATTATTTTGTTTTAATACCATCTTTTTCACAGTTTCTAACACTACTAGGAAGGTAGAGGATACATTTCATCAAGAGGAATATTGATGGAGCAGTAGCATTTTAAAATGAATGAGATTATTGGTCATATATATCTCAGTAGAGTTGAATTTCAGATTCTTTCTCATTAGTAGGATCTGGTAGAGGAAACACCAAAGGTAACCAGAAATGACAATAAGAAGTAACTCTGATCACTTAGAAAATGAGTAAAATGTATAACAAATCTGCTCAGTGCCAGTTTCAAAATTAGGCTGATCCTTTAGCTAACCTGAGTTGCTCTATCATCTCATTGAATCTGCATTTTATGCCAGCTGTGCACTGGTATCCTCACGACCTCAACCAGTTCTGGAATAGAAGGTCTGAAATGGGTGGCTGGTGGTTCCAGTTGTGCTCGGGGATATGACCCACACTCTACCCTGGGGAGAGGTAGGGAACAGGGACTAATATCTATCTCATACTTTGCTCACATAGCTATACTCCCTGGCACAGCATTACTTAGGCCTCAAGGATGCAAAGTCTTTCCTCTAATATTCTGTTAAATCAAGTTTAGCCTAAAGCTGCCTCCTTACATATTTGAAGTTCAGCCTAAAGGTTTTTCTGTACATCATGAATGATAACAAGTGGCAGTGTAAACAGACCATAGCCTACAGTTGTGCCAATCACTGAGTTTTGGCCAACCAAATGTTCAAATAAAGCAAACGCTGAGCTGTAACCAATCCAGCCGTTTCTCTACCTCACTTCTGTTTTCTGTACACCACTATCCTTTTTCTGTCCATAAATCTTCTTCCACCACATGGCTGCACTGGAGTCTCTCTCAACCTACTCTGGTTCAGGAGACTGCCTAATTTGCAAATTGTTCATTGCTCAACTAAACTGTTTTAAATTTAATTTGGCTGAAGTTTTTCTTTTAACAGTTCATGTGAGTTTCATCTGGGTTAACATGAATTGCTGTGTTTAGTTCTGTAATAATGAATCACAGTAGCTACGTTATGTAACAAACGTTTATTATACCCATAGTATCTTAGAGATATTTTTGGTGCTGGAATTACCACCATGAAGAAGAAAGAGTGCTTCCCCTCCAGAAGTTCACAGTAGGAAAAAAATGAATCAAAAGGCAATTTCCAAATGGTGTGATAGTTGCTAACAGAGATAATAATAAGTTTCTACAGCACTTCCTGGATTCCATAAAGCCACTAAGAGAAGCAATATAGGTTTGTAGAGGAGGTGCACTTCAAGCCAAAAACTCAAAATTCAGTAAGAATGAGTATAAATAGAATGCTGGGAGTTTCAATTAGAGGAAAAGATCATATACAAAGTCCAGGAAGCCAAATAGAATGTCCTTGATAATGAGACTTCAAAATTTTCACTTTAGCTGGACCTAGAATGGGAGAGAGAGGAATAGCAGATGAAACTGTTGCTATAAGCAGGGGCCAAATCATGAAAGTCCTTTAATGCCATGTCTGAGATAGCAAACAGAGTTGATGGCATGTTTAAAGCAAAGGAAATGATCACTTACATATTAGAAAGATTACTGAATATGTATTGGGAGAAATAGATTGAAAGGGCAAAACTACAATCCACTGAAGAGGTGAACATAAAAATCCAGGAGAGAATGTGTGGCCTGAATCACGATTTTGAATAGGTGAGAAAGGAAAGAAGAGGACATATTCGAGAAAGAATAATAAATAGATGTATTAGCTGCATGTGGGAGGACAGAATAAAGAAATCAAGTGAGACCCTCAAGGATTTGAGAGGTCTACGATGTCGTTAAGATAGAGAATGATGGAGGACTAGGGGTGAAGGATAGGAAGACGATGGGTTTGGTTTGGCATAAGTTAGGTTTGAGGTGATTATAAAATGTTTTTATTGAAGATGTTTAATGATAAATTGAAAATACATGCTCTGGAGCCAGGTTCAGCATGAATATATGTGAGTCATGATCTGTATATACATGTCATCTGAAGAAAAGCAGCTGGAGTAGGTTCAGCTTCATAGAGAGAATGCATAGAAAATTAATAGAGAGAATGCATAGCAAAGTGTCAAACAGGACTCATAACAGAACATCGAAGAACAATTGAGTTTTATGGCACAGATGGAAAAGAGGAGACCCCGACAGGTATGCAGTAGTAGCTCAAAAATGTATCCTGTTGTATGGGAGGCAATGGAGAGAAGTGTTCCGCTTGGAAAGGAGTCACCAGTTTCAAATGGAGCAGAGGATTATCATAGATCAAGACTGAAAATAATCTTTACTTAGACACAAAAAAAGCATGGTTGATCGCAGGTGACTTGTCTAAAACTGATAGAATCTTGACGTACTCTAGGTTTTAATTTTAATTAAAGTATATTAATTAAGGATATAAGCTCACAAGTAGCATTTATAAGCACTAAAAACATGAGTTGATTGATCAATTAATCTTTTATCATCCTAATCACTTAAGATCTTTGATATGAACTTTGTACATTGGCAATGAACCCAGAAACTTGTGAACAAATGGAAAAAGGTATTTTTATGACACTAGAAATTTTCTCTTACTTAACAGTCATTTTCTAAATATAATGGAATGCCATCCTTAGACTATATTCAGGATCCTGGAATTCAAATAATTCATGTTTACTTATTTTGTAGATATACAAGAAAACCGATTCAATCTTGGTGTTCTGAATAAGCAATGATTCTACAACCTACAGAATTATTTGGCTACACTATGGGATTAAGATTTGTCTAGGGAAAAAGTGATTCCCATTTATGTTCCTATTGCATCTGTAGTAGGTCTTCCATGCATATTTAGCAATAAAAAAATGATAAAATTAATGAACATGTAGAAGAAGGAAAGAGTACAAGTATGTAATGGAAAGCAGGTTGGAAAAGACTAATCATATTCACTTCAATCTACCCAAAGAGAAATATTAGGGTGTTATTCATGAGTAAATAAATACTTCCATGGAACAACAACAACAAAAATTTATAGTAGGCAGTTGCCCTCTGTAGATAGTTTACCTTCTGTGCCCTTCCTCTGTTTTCAGCCTCATCCACTAGCAATGTTTCCACTAATAAATATTTCTTATCGTCATAGTTCTGTTTTTAGAAAGATGTGCTCTCTAAATTGTATCCATAAATCAAATATTATTCTCATTCTTCTTCCACAGATCCAAAAGACTCTGCCCCTTGTTCTTGACTTAACCAACTAGCTATTCAGCTGAACTACTGTCAAGAGTGGTGTATTGGAGGTATCCCAACCCTCTTTAGGCTATGCATGTACTTCCTTGGCATTTAATAAAACATTCATAACAGTTTCAATTTTCTCCCTACTTTGGTAGCATGGTTATTCCCTGTGTTGTTAAACTAGTGCCAAGTGGAAACAGGTGCCCTGATTTCTTAAATTCTAATTATAAGCAAGTTATTTATAATTTAACTTTACCACAGTGTTTCACTGGTTCAAAATGAAGTTGAAAAGAAAAGCAGTGTCAATTAGGTATTATAAAGTTATGTTCTCAATATCATCACATTTCTATTCAAAGCAACTGGTTGTAGAGCTGTAAAAAATGGAGATACAGATATGGATGTATTTCCCCCCCAAAAATAAAAATACTGAAAAATTTATAAACTCATCAATGATATAGGCCTTTCTTCCAGTGAAAGTTGCTACATAATTATGGAACATCTGCAGTATATTCAGATTAGACAATAAGTATTCTGGTAATTCCATTCAAATTTATGCTTTGACTCAGAGCTTTTAGGTAAAAAGTCAATTTCCCTCACCTTCTCCTCTCTTCTTTCTGAATCTTTTCTTTTCATTTATTTGTGTGTGTGTGTGTGTGTATGTGTGTCTGTGTGTGTAAAATTCTATCAGATGATATAAAAATGCTCAGTGGTGATGTTCTTTCCTGTCAAATAGCCCTTCAAGGCTTTTGCTTTATGGTCAATTTTCTAGAACTTGTATTTTACAAAATAACATTCTGAAGATCTCCTCCTGAAACAGTATTCAAAAACGAGTCTTCCCATATTTAATAAACCCTGGACTCTTTACTTAGTCGCATTTTTCTTCTTAAATTACATAGCACAGAATTTTACCATAAATGTAGCATTTAAATTGATGTTTTTAAGAAAAAAGTCGGCACCTGCTGTCTTCAAGCAAACAAAGAACTGATAGCACTTTTCCTCAAACTATTCCAGAAAAGTGAAGAGAAGAGCATTCTTCCAAACTCATTTTAGTGGGCCAGCATTACCCTGATTTCAAAACCTTTTGTTGTGACAAGGGCACAACAAAAAAGAAAATTACAAGCCAATATTTCTTATGAACATACATGCAAAAATCTGCAAGAAGACACTAGCAAATCAAATTCACCAGCACATTTAAAAGATCATTTATTATGATCAAATAGAAGACATTCTAGGAAAGCAAAGATGGTTCAAGATATGAAAACCAGTAAATGTGATATACCTCATTAATAGAAAGACAAAAATTATATGATCACTCAATAGATGCAGAAAAAAACATTTGACAAAATTTAATATCCCTTTATGATTAAAAACTCTCAATGAATTAGGTATAGAAGGAAGGTACATCAACACAATAAAACCCATATATGACTACCCCACAGCTAACATTATAGTGCATAGGGAAAAGCTGAGAACTTTTTATCTAAGATGAAGAACAAGACAAGAATGCCCACTTTCACCTCTTCAACATATGCTCTTCAACATGGCACTGAAAGTCCTAGCTAGCGCAATTAGGCAAAAGAAAGAAACAAAATCATCTAAATTGGAAAAGAAAAAGACAAATTGTCCCACTTTGAAGATGTCATGATGTTATATAAGGAAAACCTTAAGGTCTCCACCAAAAACACTGTTCGAAATAATAAATTCAATAAAGTTGCAGGATACAAAATCAACATGCAAAACTTAGTAGCATTTGTATACACTGATAGTGCGCTATTGAAAAAGAAATCAAGAAAAGAATTTCATTTTAAATAGCTCCAAAAAAGATACATAGGAATAAATAGAGCTTAAGGACCTCTACAAGGAAAAGTATAAAACATTAGTGAAGTAAATTTAAGAGAACACAAATAAATGAAAATGGCTTGTGTTTACAGATTGAAAGAATTGACATTGTCAAAATCAACGTACTACCCAAAACTATCTACAGATTTAATGCAGTCTCTGTCAAAATACTGATGGCAAAATACACAAAATTTCACAAAAGAAGAAAAACAATCCTAAAATACATATGGAACTAAAGACCTCAGCTACCCAAAACAGGCTTGAGCAAAAGGAACAGAGCTCAAGGTATTACCCTGCCTGACTTCAAACTACACTACAAATCTAGAGCAACCAAAATGGCATGATACTGGAAGAAAAACACATACGTAGGTCAATGGAACAGAAAAGAGAGCCCAAAGATAAATCCGCATAATTCTAGCCAACTGATTTTAAGCAGAGGTACCAAGAACATACACTGAAGAAACAACATCCTCTTCAAAAAATTAAGCTGGAAAAATTAGATATCCATATGCAAAAAAATAAGACTGAACCCTTATCTTTCACCATAAACAAAATTCAATTGAAGGTAGATTAAAGACAAATGTTAAGACATAAAGCTATAAAACTACTGGAAGAAAACATCAGATAACACCATGACATTGGGCTAAGCAATGTTTTTTTTTTTAATAAGACCTCAAAGCACAGGCAACAAAAGTAAAACTAGGCAAATGGGATTACATCAAAATAAAAAGCTTTCTTACAGCAAAGGAAGTTATTAAGAGAATGAAGAGACAACCTACAGAATGAGAGAAAACATTTGTAAACTATACCTCTGACAAATAGTCAATATCCAGAATATATATGCAACTTAAACAACTCTACTGAAAAAACTCAGATAATCCTATCAAAAAATTAGCAGAAGACCTTAATATACATTTCTCAAAAGAAGACATACAAGAGGCTAACAGATATTTGGAAAAAATGCTCAACATCTCTAATTATAAGGAAAATGTAAATTAAAATCACAGTGAGATATCACTTCACATCTGTTAGAATGACTGTTATCAAAAAGATGAACAAAATTAAGTGTTGCAAGGGATGTCGAGAAAAGAAAACATTTAAACATTGTTGGTGAGATTACAAATTAGTACAGTCAATATGAAAGTTGGCATAAAAGGTTTTCAAAATAATTAAAAATAGAACTATCATATGATTCAGGAATTTGCTTTCAGACTATATATCTAAAGAAATTAAAATTAGTATGTTGAAGAGATATCTGGATTTCCATATAAATTTAGCATTGTTCACAATAACAATGGTATGAAAGCAACTTAAATGCTCACCAATGGATGAGTAGATATTTAAAAATGGTACACACACATGCAATAGAATACTATACAGCCTGACATGGTTTGGCTGTGTTCCCACCCAAATGTCATCTTGAATTGTAGATCTCATGATCCTCAGATGTTATGGAGGGAACCAATAGGAGGTAATTAAATCATGGTGGTGATTACTTCCATTCTGCTGTTCTCATGATAATGAATGAGTTCTCACCAGGTCTAACGGTTTTATAAGGTTTTTTTTTTTTTCCTGTTTGTTTAGCATCTCCTTCCTGCCAACAGGTAAAGAATGATGTGTTTGCTTCCCCTTTCCATCATGATTACAAGTTTCCTGAGGCCTCCCTAGTCATGCTGAATGATGAGTAAATTAAACATCCTTTTTGTTATATAAATTATGCAGTCTCAAGTATTTATAGCAGTGTGAGAGCAACTAGTACAGTAAATTAGTACTGGTAGAGTGGGGAGTTACTGTAAAGATACCTGAAAATGTGGAAGTGACTTTGGAAGTGGGTAACAGGAAGAGGTTGGAACAGTTTTGAGGGCTCAGAAGAAGACAGGAAAATGTGGGAAAGTTTGGAACTTCTTAGAGACTTGTTGAATGCCTTGGACCAGAATGTTGATAGTGATACGGACAATGAAGTCTAGGTTGGGGTGGCCTCAGATAGAGATGAGGAACTTGCTATGTGTTAGTGAAGAGACTGGTAGTATTTTACCCATGCTTTAGAGATCTGTGGAACTTTGAACTTGAGAGAAATGATTTAGGGTATCTGGCAGAAGAAATGTCTAAGTGGCAAATCATTCAAGGGGAAGCAGAGTATAAAGTTTTGAAAAGTTTTCATCCTGACAATGAGACAAAAAAGAGAAACTCCTTTCATGGGAAGAAATTCAAGCCTGCTGCATAAATTTGCATAAGTAATGAGGAGCCAAATGTTAATCACCAAGATAATTCGGAAAATGGTTCTAGGGTGTTTCAGAGACTTTTACTGAAGCCCCTCTCATCACACACCTGGAGGCTTAGGAAGAAAATATGGTTTCCTGTGTCCACCCCAGGGCTTCTCTGCTCTGTGCAGCCTTGGCACATGGTGTCCTACATCCCAACTGCTTCAGCTCCTGCTGTGGGTAAAAAGGACCAATGTGCAGCTTGGGCGCCATTACTTCAGAGGGTGAAAAGCCCAGCCTTGGCAGCTTAAATATGGTATTGAGCCTGTGGGTGCACAGAGGTCAAGAACTGAATTTCAGAGGATGTATGGAAACAGTTGGATGTCCAGGCAGAAGTTTGTTGCAGGGGCAGAGCCTTCATGAAGAACCTCTGCTAGGGCAGAGCGAAAGGGAAATGTGGGGTTGGAGACCTCACATGGAGTCTCTACTGGGGCACTGACTAGTGGAGCTGTGAGAGGAGAGTCACATTTCTTCAGACTCCAGAATGGTAGATCCATTGACAGCTTGCACTGTGTGCCTGGAAAGAACACAGACACTCAACACCAGTCTGTGAAAACAGCTAGGAGAAGGTCTGTATCCAGCAAAGCCACAAGAGTTGAGCTGCCCCAGGCCATGGGAGTCCATGTCCTGCATCAGCTGACTTGGATGTGAGACATGGAGTCAAAGGAGACCATTTTGGAACTTTAAAGTTTGATGACTGCCCTGTTGGATTTTGGACTTGTGTGGAGACTTAGCCTCTTTGTTTTGGTCAATTTCTCCTATTTGAAACAGGTGTATTTGCGCAATGCCTGTACCCTCATTGTATCTGGGAAGTAACTAACTTTCTTTTGATTTTGCAGGCTCATATGCAGAAAGACTCACCTTGTCTTAAATGAGTCCTTGGACTTGGAATTTTGAGTTAATGCTGGAATGAGTTAAGACTTTGTGTGACTGTTAAAAAGGAATGATTGTGTTTTGAAATGTGAGGACATGAGATTTTGGAGTGGTTGGGTGGAATGATATAGTTTGGCTGTGTCCCTATACAAATCTCGCCTTGAATTGGAGTTCTCATAATCACCATGTGTTGTGGGAGGGTCCAGGTGGAAGGTAATTGAATCATGGGCCTGTTTACCCCCGTGCTTCTGTTCTCATGATAGTAATTTCTCATGTGGTCTGATGGTTTTATAAGGGGCTTTTCCCCCTTTGCTTGGCACTCATTATCCTTCCTGCCATCATGTAAAGAAGGATGTGTTTGCTTCTCCTTCCACCATAATTGTAAGTTCCTGAGACCTCCCCAGCTATGCCAAACTGTTAGTCAATTAAACCTCTTTCCTTTATATATTATATATTCAGCCTCAGGTATTTTTTCATAACAGCATAAAAATGGACTAATATATAGTCTTTAAAAATAGAAAATCTGTCATTTGTAATAACATAAATGAATCTGGGGGACATAATGTTAAATGAAATAAGCCAGACACAGAAAGACAAACACTGTATTGTTCACTCACATGTGGAATCTTAAAAACAAACAAACAAACAAGAAAAAAACCTTGATATCATAGAAGCAAAGTAAAACAGTCATTACCAGAGATTAGGGATGGGAGGTGGGAGGAGAGAGGGGGCAAAAGGGAGAGCTTGGTCAACAGGTACAAAGTTACAACTAGATAGGAGAAATAAGTTCTAGTGTTCTATTGCACAGTAGGGTGACTACAGTTAACAATAAAGTATTGTATATAACAAAATAACTAGAAAACCAGCTTTTTAGGCTTTCAAAGGTATTGTATATGATGAAATTCCTAGAAGAGTGGTTTTTGTGGTCTCATCATCAACAAATCATAAACGTACGAGGTGATAAATACACTAGATACCTTGATAATATTACTATACAACAAATATACATATCAAAACTTCAAATTGTATCTTGTAAATATGTATCATTACAATGTGTCAATGAAAATATAAATCAATAAATTGAATTTTACTTTAAAATATATAAAACAAAGATATCTTTGAGAGTTATGATCAAATATAATTATGGTACATTACGTTCCAAATTTGGCCTCACAATTTCTTTGTAAACTTTTACGATTCCCATGTTACTTCAGATTTTATGCCTTCAACTGCCACCACCCTTTACCTTATAAGTAGAGGTATCCTAGGGCAGTGGCATACCTACTGTATTACATTTTTGTGCACAGGCAAGATACTTGCATTTAACCTTCGAAAGTTGGACACAAACAGAAGATATTTCAGTTCACACAGCAGTCCAATAAAAGATATTTTAAAGTTTGTAAGTTCCCTCACGCCTAAATCAAATTAGATAACTAATACACTACTATAACCCTGATTAAGGCTAGCTTTACCTTCTAGATTGTTGAGGGCATAAAACAGATTATATGAAATATTGAACTAATTTTATCTATTAATGTTGGAACTATAGCATCAGAATTTGTATTAATAGTTAGCACATATTTTGGAGTACATGTCAATAATTTGACCTGACATAGCATAGTAGTTTTTAGCATCCACAGCAAATTATTCCTTACAACTCCCAAAGGCCTAAAATTAGAAATACTTCAGATTTTTTCCATTTTCAAAACAAGAAAATGGAAAAAATCTCCTTTAAAGATTGAGTGAAATCTTCACTCAAAATTTTATAAACCATGTATATGCCATGTGCTTTTAAATAATATTTTAAATGGTAAAAACAAAACAAACACCAAATCCCTAAAACTACCATCCAAAACATGAAATAATCCGTGGATTATAACATTTTAAAAATCAATTTAACATTTAATTGAAAGATTTTAACAAAAACATCTTAAAAGCTGACCCTTGACCTTAGAATAAAGTCCAAAGCTTACTAACCGTCCTACATAGCCTCGTGTAAACTGATCCTTAATAAACTTCTAAATTCCATTCTTCTTACCATTTACCTCTTTGCACTCATTTGCCTTTATGTCTTTTCTTTCTCCTCCTTGAATCTGGAACACTATTTCTCCAGGGATCAGATATCCTCATTGTTATAAATCTCTCTTTAGATGCAACTCCAGGAAGTATGCCACACCTTCCCCTTTTCCTTTATCTCCACACACATGCATTCAAGTTAGTATTAGGATCCTCTCTTATGATGTATTATAGCCCATGGGACTTCTTCAATCAAAGTCCCACTCGTGTTACATTCTAAGTTTCTGTTTAAATTATTATCCAGGAGGATAGGCACCCTGACCACCATATTTAACACTGTATCTCAAGTGCTTAGCCCAATCGCTAATGATCAATATTATTTATCCAAAAGTGAATGAATGATTGAATGAAAAAATTAGTATAAAGCTTAATGAAAATTCACAGCATCAAAATAAAATGAACGTATTTATTTAAATAGAAGTGTTAAAACAAAAAGCTTTGATGAAAATAAAGAACATGCAAAAAGAAGATACACCATACATTTGTCCTGAAAACTTGAATTAAAATTATTTTTCTCCTGTTTCTGAGAAAACATTATAGAAAAGTAAATTTCTTCTTCAAATAAACTACTTTAAAGGTGCATGCATTTGGCCATTCTGAAATTATAACTTTCCCATTTGTCCTACAGTTAGCTCCTTCTAAGGCAGGATAATGTGCATTTTAGTCACTTTGCACATCAATATTGTGCCTTATCATTCTACATTTACGAAATAACCCTTCTGTATTTTGCTAAAATGTTCAGGTCTTCAAGCTAAATGGAAAATAAATTTACATTTTTAAAAATGAGGTTGGAGATAGACTTGACCCTTAAGAATGTCATGAGTTCTTTTCTATACTTTGCTACCTCTAAAAGTACTTTTCATTTTAAAACAGTGATCTTTCTACCACTTTTACAACTTAAAACGTAACTTTCTTTAGCCTGTTAACCTTAGAGTATTTTTTAAAAAAACACACACACACACTTTAGAAAATAAAACTCTACTGCAACACAATAGATGTATTTCTACAAATTGCATTTGGAAACATACTCACTGTTAATCATACTCACTGTTAATTATAAGATTACACAAAGCCTCTCAAAATAATACAATTCATCATCATAACAATATTAAGAGAAATTTATTACTAATCATTTTACATATGAGATTATTTTAATCCCTACTAGATATGGGATACATTATAGGGACTCTAAGTATGTGCTTAAGCAGCAAAGGAAACAATTAACAATGTAGGGACACTCTCTGAACTGAGAAAATATTTGCAAACCGTACATCTGATGATGAGGAACTGATGCCCAAAAATTGGAAAGAATGAAATTTAACAGCCAGAAAACAAATAACCTGATCTTAAAATGGGCCGAGAATCTAGACAGATATTTCTCAAGAAAAGAGATGGAAATGGCTAGCAGATATATTAGGAAATGCTCAGCACAAATTAAATTAAAATCATGATGAAATATCACTTTACATCTGTTAGAATAGTTATTTTCAAAAAGATGAAAGGTAACAAATGTTAGTAATTTTTAAATTAGGACAACCACTTTGGAAAATAATGTGGAGGCTCCCCCAAAAAACTAAAAATAGAATTACTGTGTGATACAGCAATTCTACTCCTAGGTATATACCTAAAAGAATTGAAATCAGTTTGCCAAAGTGATATTTGTACTCCCATGTTCATTTCATCGTTATTCATAATAGCTAAGATATGAAAACAACCTAAGTGCCCACCAGTGGATGAGTGGCCAATGTGTGTGTGTGTGTGTGTGTGTGTGTGTGTACACATAGTGGAATACTATTCAGCTTTAAACATGAAGGAAATTCTTTCATTTGTGACAAAATGGATGAATCTAGAGGACATTACACCAAGTTAAATAAACCAGACACAGAAAGACAAATACTGCATGATCTCAATTATACGAGGAATCTGAAAACGTTGAATTTGTAGAAGCAGGGAGTAGAACGGTGGTTAGCAAAGGCTGGGGGCCTGTTGTGGGGGTGACTGGGGAAAGGTGAGATGTTGCTCAAAAGGCACAAAATTTCAGATAGAACAAATAACTTTTAGTGATCTATTGTACAGCGTGGTTACTGTAATTAATAGTAATATGTTGTATATTTCAAAATCTATTGCATAACATGGTAACCATAGTTGATAAAAATGAGTTGTGTTGTACGTTTTACAGTTGCTAAGATAAATTTTAAATATTCCTACTACACACACACACACAAATTGGTAGGTGAGATGATGGCTCTGTTAATCAGCTTGATTTTATCATTCCACAACGTATGCATACATCAAAGCATTACAGTGTGCCTCAAAAATTTGTAAAATAATTTGTCAATTAAAAATTAATCTTAAAAGAATCAGCAGAAATACATGGATCAGCGTCTGTTTATTTAAACATGTGTGAAAATCACTATAAAGAATAAAGCAAAATTTACCCACCAAAAAACTAATAAAGAATACATAAACAAGTGTTTAAGGTACCAGCAGCATCTAAATAACCTATGCCCAAAAGAAAATGAAGAAATAATTTAATATGTGATATTTTCAAAGAAGAATAAAATGATTAATCATAGGAAATTTAAAAATTTTACTTTTTTTCAATTGATTCATAGTTTAGAAAAGTTTTTACTTTAAATGATGTATGAAGGAATTCAATAATTATTTCAGTTCTTGGAACTGGCATGAATAAATTCTAATTTTTTTTCATTTGTTACAACTGTCCTGTGAGGTAATAACTATCATACTTTCTAATATACTGATAAAGACATGAAGGTTTAAGGATATTTTGTAAGACATTCCAGGTCATACAGCATGTGAGATTTAGGATAAAGATCGGAATTCATGTAGTTCAACCTCAAAGTCATTTAAAACAATGATAACCACACTTTTTAAACTAGGGATTTTCTTCCATTCCTGTTTTGACAATGAAGAAGTGGAAAATGGTCCTGTAGTGAAGAAATCATACATAATGGATCACAAATATGGCCAGATGATCACAATTCAGGGATGGAATCAAGCCACTTCACCTCTCCTATGGCATAGCCGAATTAAAAATATTGAGTGTTTTCTGATAGCCCCTCAGTTTTTCAACACAGTGGCTAAATTACTTATAATATTAATAATAGAACTCAGAAACACAATCTGCTGCACCATGCCTAGGAAGCTAACCCCTTTTCTATGATAAACAACCCAGGAATCTATCCTGCTATAAGTCAGGCTTATGGTAAGCCAGACTGCTATCTTTAGTGACCAACCAGGAAGCTAAGCAATAACTTCTGTACTAATCATCCCTACATGACCAGGTCTTAATAACTGACACCTTCTGTAATTTTTCCCCCCATTCCACCTTAGGACAAACCAGAAAAAGGCAAATATGCACTCTTTATCAATTATGTAGGATGTCCTCCTGCTAGTTAGCTTCCTCCAACTTCCCCAGGCCAACAGCCTCCAATCAAGGCACATCCAAAGCCTTCCCTTTTTTTCTACCATAAAACTTTCCACTTCTTTAGCTGCCTTAGAGTTGCTGCCAAAACACAAGTGATGGTGGTCAATTCCCCTGCTATATAATAGGCACAGAAAAGTAATATTTGGTTTTCTCAATTGGTTGGTGTTCATTTAGATCCACAGTGCTCAATGGTGTGGGTGTACACCAAAACAAAACAAAGATCCCAGGATAAGAAACGCTTATCATCAGCTGGAAAAGAATACATGCATATAGAAGTGATTTAGAGGAAAATAAGAATCCACATTTAGGTAAAATGATAGACAACACATCTTAAAAGAATTTAGGAGCTGTTATAATGTTTAAACAAGTTTGAGCACTACATAGACCTGGAACTTAATCCCAGCTATATGCCATATGACCTCTATAATTTGGAGGAACTTTCTGATTCTATACTTCAGTTTTCTCCTTTATCAAATAAAAATATAAATACTTACGTCAAAGGTAACATTTATATATTAAAGTTCTTTTTCTTCTGTTTCTTTATTGTTGTTGTTTACACAATTTAAAGAGGATCTATATTGAGGTAAATAGAAATTATTTCCTGGATAAAGTGGGGTATGAATGGAATCACTTTATAAACTAGTGAAGAGGAAAAATGGGTACTCCACTTGGAGAACATTGCAAGGCTACAGTAATCAAAACAGCTGGTACTGATACCAAAACAGAGATGGAGACCAATGGAACAGAACAGAGGCCTCAGAAGAAATGCCACACATCTACAACCATTTGATTTTTGACAAACCTGACAAAAACAAGCAATGGAAAAAGGATTCCCTGTTTAACAAATGGTGTTGGGAAAACTGCCTAGCCATGTACAGATAGCTGAAACCAGACTCCTTCCTTTCACATTATACGAATATTAACCCCAGATGGATTAAAGATTTAAACATAAGTCCTAATACCATAAAAACCCTAGAAGAAAACCTAGGCATAATCATTCAGGACGTAGGCTTAGGCAAGGAGTTCATGACTAAAACACCGACAGCATTGGCAACAAAAGCCAAAATAGACAAATGGGATCTAATTAAACTCCAGAGCTTCTGTACAGTAAAACAAACAATCATTAGAGTGAACTGGCAACCAGCAGAATGAGAAAAATTTTTTGCAATCTACTCATCTGTCAAAGGGCTAAGATCCAGAATCTACAGAGAACTAAAACAAATTTACAAGAAAAAAATGAACAATCCCATCAAAAAAAGTGGAAAAAGGATAAAAAGACACTTTTTAAAAAAAAAAAAAAAAACATTTATGCAGCCAACAAACATGAAAAAATGCTCATCATCACTGGTCATTAGAGAAATGCAAATCAAAACCACATTGAGATACCATTTCACGCCCGTGAGAATGGCAATCATTAAAAAATCAGGAGACAGATACTGGAGAGGATGTGGACAAATAGGAATGCTATTACACTGTTGGTGGGAGTGTAAGTTAGTTCAATCATTGTGGAAGACAGTGTGGTGATTTCTCAAGGACCTAGAAATAGAAATACCATTTGACCCAGCAATCCCATTACTGGGTATATACCCAAAGGATTATAAATCATTCTATTATAAAGACACATGCACACATATGTTCATTGTGGCACTGTTTATGATAGCAAAGACTTGGAACCAACCCAAATGCCCATCAAAAATAGGCTGGATAAAGAAAATGTGGTACACATACACCATGGAACACTATGCAGCCATGAAAAACAATGAGTTCATGTCTGTTGTAGGGAATTGGATGAATCTCGAAACCATCATTGTCAGCAAACTGACACAAGAACAGAAAATGAAACACACATATTCTCACTTATAGGTGGATGTTGAACAATGAGAACACATGGACACAGGAGGGGAGCATTACACACTGGGGTTTGTTGGGTGGGATAGGGGAAGGACAGTGGGGGGTAGGGAGGTTTGGGAGGGATAACATGGTGAGAAATGCCAGATATAGGTGATGGGGGGAATGGAGGCAGCAAACCACATTGTCGTGTGTGTACCTATGCAACAATCCTGCCTGATCTGTACATGTACTCCAGAACCTAAAGTGTAATAAAATATATATTTTTAAAAAAAGAATAAACACACAGACACACACAAAAAAGAATGAGTTCATGTTCTTTGTAGGGACATGAATGAAGCTGGAAACCATCATTCTCAGCAAGCTGATACAAGAACGGAAAACCAAACACTACATGTTCACACTCATAAGTGGGTGTTAAGCAATGAGAACACATGGACACAGGAGCAGAATATCACACACTGGGGTCTGCTGGGGGGTTGGGGGAACTAAGGAAGGAATAACAGGGGGTAGGGGGATTGAGGAGGGATAACATTAGGAGAAACATCTAATGTAGATGACAGGGGGATGGAGGCAGCAAACCACCCTGGCATGTGTATACCTATGCAACAATCCTGCAAGATCTGCACATGTACCCCAGAATTTAAAGTATAATTAAAAAAAAAAAAGGAACAAAAAAGTAACCCATATAGGGGTCACCCATATAAGGAAAAGTCTGCAGTTGGGATTTCTGAGAAATCTTTTGTTCTCCTCATAGAAGACAGATGCCAACATCACCACCCTTCTCCCTTATACTGTCATTTTCTTTCGTGCGAAAGTTACCAGAATCAAAATGGAGTCACTCATGTTTAAAAAAAAAGAAGAGCCCTGAAAAACAGAGCCAGGGAAGGCCATAAAGAGAAGGCTCTTATTCTTGTATGCCTAATAACAAAAAGACCCTGGAAAAATCATATTATTGCACAGAAGCCATCAGAAACTTTCATAAAAAACACTACAAGAACATCTACCTCAGAGCTGCCTTTCCAGCCTTGGACTGGCATCAGCCTTGTTATTGATCTTTGTAGACAAATATAATTATTTCAAAAAAGAAAGTGCTGATAATGAACATGGTGCTATTTACTAACATGTTTTTTTTTTTTTTTTTTTTGGCTAAAATAAGGAAACCAGTTTGTTGTTGTATAAAAAATAAAGCATTAATAAGTTTAGATGGCCTAGTCAATATACAGAACCTCTTGGACACAGACTAAGTAATTGATATAAAGGACAATTGAAAATTATTATTTTTAAGCTTGAAAGTGACCAAATAGAGTTTTAGGAAAAACATATTAACAAATGCATTCAAAAGTATATATTAGCTACAAGGAGACAACTTGTTTAGCCGTAAAGCAACACTGCAAATGAATAAATGCAGCCTGAGTGAAGCCTGTTGTTAGCATAATGTGCTTCTCAACTCCAGGTTTTCAAGCCTGGGAATCTTGGGTTGAAATTAGAGAAAGTTGCCTATTCAAATTCTGTGTAAGATCTTTCATGAATATTCAAGCCAATCATAGTGTGGTGTCTATTAGTACTATTCACCAATATTTTTTGTTTACTTCTTTCAGTTACATAGTTGGCATATAATAGTTCACACTTTCACTCCTTTCTGAAGTTGAGTGTAGGCATAGAATTTTCTTTGCCCGATAAAATGTGTGTCACTACCAGGTGAAATTTGTTAAGAAAAAAATGCAATGCCTTATAATCTTTCATTCCGCCACAGACTGAAATTTCCAACAGCTTGTGTTCCTAAAGAGATACAACATGAAGAAGAAATCATTATCTACCACAAATGGGGATGTTGAAAGAACAAGAAATGAACCTAAGTAGTTTTAATCCACTAGTATTTTAAGACAATTTGTCACTGTAGCAGAACCTTGAATATCCTGACTATAATACATAGTCTCTTCATTCTCTTATTTAGGGAGATGTGACAGACAAAAGAGGAGGTAGCATTGTGAAATATGGAAGCAGAGATGGGAGTGATGCTGTCACAAGTCCAGGAATGCTGTCAGCCCCCAGAAACTAGAAAAGGCAGGAACAGAATCTCTTCCAGAGCCTCTATAAGCAGCGTGGCCCTGCCTATAGAGGCTCTGGAAGAGATTCTGTTCCTTGCCTTTTCTTACAGTTGAGTTTGGACTTTTGGCCTCCAGAACTGTAAGAGAACATATTTCTGCTGTTTCAAGTCACTGTGTGTGGGAATTCATACAGTAGTTCTGGGAAACTAATAAATTTTAGTTATAGAGAGGCACTCTATATGGATTGTCCTCTGGTATAGCCTTTTTAAATGGATAATCCAATCTTTACAGGATCTCCTTCCACATACTCCATCTCAGTTTCTATCCCATGTAGTTTATCCCAACAGAGTCCTCTTGTTACCTGGCCCCTCCTCTCTAGAAATTATTCTTCTTTGGTGAATGTCAAGATTGCTAAACCCTGTTACATACAGCATTCTCTTGAGTCTTGCCTCACAAATTTGAGAGGATCCATCATATTCCACTTTGTCCTTTCATCTTGTCTTGCTATAAAAAATTCCTAACTTTAGATTTCTTTCAGTGTTGGAAGCACCCCAGACTCTGAAAGGCTCTTTAACCAAGTATTATTATGGTGCACCAGGGTAGGTCTAAACAGTAAATATCTTATCAGGGAACATACAATTTTCCTTTTTGGCGAGTACCACCAATCTCTCCGGGTAGCTGAGTTCCCTCTCACTTAGAGGGAAGATGAAAACAATGCTACCATGCTTACCATGAGGCTAACATTTCTCTGCCACCAAACCCTAGACATCTGCTTATAAAGCCTATGTGTGGTAGGGATGGGAGGCGGGGAAGAGGAGAGTTAGAGGTCATGGTTTGGCCTATTACTAGTAAATCATGCCAAAATCTGTCTACCAGCTCTTTTAAAAATGTATTTCTTAGTTTCCTCAACTGCGGAGACTGCTGAATTTCTAAGAAAACTGGAAATGCTCTTTTGGTATGTTGATATGTGAGATGATAGAAAAGCAGAAACGCTAATACATGTGTCTACTTTGAGGCACTTTCCATGAAGTGCCATTCACATCATTTTGTGCATAAATAAATCCTTCTTTCCCTTCTGACAGTTAGGCAATGAACAATTTACATGGTCTCTTACATAGACCCTCTTCTCTTAAGTCCCATTATATGCAGCATTGTTCTATACAAATAGTTGTCACTTAACAAATAAACTATTTTTTCCCTAAGTGACTTAAATTCCCCACCAGCAGTTGAGAATTTGGAACTGGAGCTGTAATAAGTGATTAGTAATTAATATGACATTCTATTCTGAAGTCACAAGTATTAGCTCTTTATTCAGTGTACACTGAATTTTCTGATAGTGCCTTTTTACATAACTCATGAGTACTTACTAAGGCTAATAGAAGTATTTATTTTTATTTTAAGGCAAAGTAAAGGATTTGCTTCATTTTGAATTATTATCCTTAGGACCAAGGACATATAGTCTTATTTTTATTATTTTTTACGTTTAATGATATCTTTCATTTGATTGAATTCATGCATTCATCAGGCACTTACTGAAGACCCAATACATGCATACATATCATTAGCTGTAGGGAGAGACTTCAGAGAATAAGATGTAAGGCAGTTATAAGGAAGTAGAAGAATATGGCATAAGGATGAAAGAAGTCTTTTAAAACAGGGATGTCTGGAGTGATATAACGAAGATATTCTGAGAGCGTTAAGAAAAGAAAATTTAATTTTCACAAGGGGAATTGAGAATAGATTTTAAGTAAAATGAAATGTTTGATTTCTTAAGAGACACCTTACAAAGACCCCGAAAAAAGAATAAAGGCTTTGTTGTAATTCCAGATGTTAGAGCTCAGTTATAAACCAAAATGTACATGGCTTCATCAAGGAAAGATAAGCACGTGTATTGTCCCTTCACAAAATTCTGATTGCAAGCAAGCTGATCATCTCCATATTCCTGCAATTATCCATAATAATTTCACATTTCATTTGATTAGTCCTTCTGTTTCTCTACACACAAACACATAATGATATGGACTTCCCTTACCTTGCACATTGTTCTAATTATTGTTTCATTTTATTTAGTAATGTAATGAAATGAGCATTCAATCAAGGGATTATCTCTAATACTTTGAAGAGAACATTATTAATTATGTAGTAGCAAAACTGCCATTTCAGGGCCATGCAGAAGGTTGCCTAATTACCTGGTGATTTCAGGACAATTTATACTGTCAATCTGAGTAAGATAAATTAACAAATATTAAGGCTGGAGATCCACTTTTTTCTCTTTTTCAATTCCATCTTCCTCACTGATATACTTGCCTTCCAGATGTAAATAAATTTACTTGGTAATTCTATACATTTTCTCCCCTATTCCTGAATTTTTTTCTATGTTTGTAAATTTTCATTCCAAACTCCATGACCACCAGTCAATCCCAAAAGACGCAGTGATATTTTCAAAGACGTCATTCCTGAAAGATTAATCTGAAATATTGGTTAATTGTTTCAACCATTTCAAAAACATTGAATTTTGGAGTGGAATTTTGGGATTTTCAAAAACACTCTGAACTCCCTATTTCTTACTTAAATAGTCTACTTGTTAAAACTAATATTCAGAAGGAAAAGGGCATTAATAAATTTTGAAAAAAATAGATGTCTGAATGTAAAACTTACTGGAAATTTTGCTGATCTGGGACATCACAAACCAGCTTCAAAGATTAGAACCATGTTTCTAATTTGAAGCCCTATAAATTGTCTTGCAGTAAACAATCAAAGCAAGAAGTCCTACACATCATGCAATAATTTTTCTTCTTTATGGAATAAAGGGTCTGCCAAGAGCAGCTGATGTAGCGGAATAACAGATATCTAGCTCAGAGTAGAGGGTTAAATTAGCTGACAATCCAAAGAAGAGTTAAACATCAAAGTTTATTCCTCTGTGTCTAATCAAATTGAAAATCAAGAAATGTTTTATCAGTTTATTTCTTGAAAGAACTGTATCACAATTAACTGGATGACCAAAGAAATGCAAAGTTCTAAACGTCAGATCTATTTGTATCTTTTTAGGATAAACAACTGGGGCTGGGCCCAGTAGCGCATGCCTGTAATCCCAGCACTTTGAGAGGCTGATGCTGGTGGACCACTTGAGGTCAGGAGTTCAAGACCAGCCTGGTCAACATGGTAAAACCCTGTCTCCACTAAACATACAAAAATTAGCCGGGCATGGTGGCAGATGCCTGGAATCTCAGCTACTCGCAAGGCTGAGACAGGATAATCACTTGAACCCAGGAGCAGGAGATTGCAGTGAGCCACAATCATGCCATTACACTCCAGCCTGGGCAACGGAGGATAACTCTGTCTCAAAAAATAAATAAATAAAATAAAAAAGAAGAAAAAGAAAAACAATTAAGCTTAAAAATGGTTCTCCACTATGAAGATACAGAATTGTCATCTAGAGAGACTAGGACTCCGTACCAGATCAATAAAATCAGGCTTTCCAGAGATAGGGCTCAGGTATGAGAATTTTGATAAATTTAAAAAGCTCTGTTAGATAGTTTCAGTGTGTAGCCAGTTTGAGAACCACTGGGCTAAAGGATAATAAAAAGGATGCTTTATAAAAAGCATGTGAGGCTTAAGACCCAGCTTTCTGTTTCAGTAGGGCAAGACTTTGTGCTTTTCTGCCTTAAGTGTATCTTTTTATTTATTCATTCACTTGCCACAGATATATTTGAGTGCCTAAAGCATCAACCTCACTCTCCTAATGATAACAAAGTTATTCTTTTTCCTCTCTCATTTCACTCTTTCCTGTCTTGTCCAATACATAAAATTCTGGTTCCACATTTTCCATGTTCTTCAGCCACAGACAGATCACAAGAAAAAGGCAATCCTGTTGATGGTTATGAGAACTACAGAAAGGCAGCCACAGAGAGAACACAAGTGAAGAAAGGGAAAGAGTGACAGGGAGGGGTAATAAGCCATTAACTCTGATAACATAGTTGAAAGTATAATAATATAAGAATAATGACAAAGCTTGTCAGTGAAGTTTCTTTAATTCATAGAATAAAAATCATTCAGCTAAGAAACCATTTTAGATTATACAGTAGCAACACAGGCAAAAATAATTCTTATGGCTGACTGGACCATTTGAAAAGTTAATATATTGTATAGCATAAAAGTTAGTTTTTATTTTTTAGGCTTTCTTTCTACATTTAATTATTATGCTAGATTATGGGTTCTGTGGTCCAGTAATAACAGAACAGAGGAAAAATGTCATATGTGCTTTATTATAAAGCTAATTAAGAATAAAATGATGAATATCTTTTTTAAATTAGCACCAGTTTTCTCAATATGCCAAAGATTATTTAACTTTCTTAAAATATGGGTAACTTTTACAGGTACTGTCTTTTCATGGGAATATATTTATATCTTTCACAAAGGTCAATATTAACTACTCCTACTCAAATTTAACTTTTGCAAAAACATAATTTATCGTCAACCAAGCTGGTACAGAGAATATAAGTTGACTACCTTACTGTCCTCTCTCTTCCTTCTTAGAAACATAAAATAAATTGTATTCAAGATGGCAACTTGTCCTGCTAAAAGACTGAATCCCCAGCTTCCCTCCTAAGTAGTCATGCCCATAGAGATTCATGGGAAAGTTGTTGAAGAGTATCTTGGGGAAGGCTCCTGAAGATAACAACCCATGATACTGGCTGTTTTGATCCCTTGTCTCATTTACGTTCTCCACATTTACAGGAAGGCTTGACTTCATCAGCCATCTTGGCTATGGCTATGTTCAAGATGAAGCCACTCTAGAATAAAGATCAGGCAGATAATGATACATTGTTTAAACCACTTTTATATTGTCTCATTTACAATTTTATATTTATATTGTCTCATTTACAATTTGCATATAATGCAAAATTTTTAAAGAAATGCAAGTATGCTGAAGGCAAGTCTTATTCCTAAAGTTTAGAAAATACTGGATCTCTGTCTTTAAGCAATTTAGAAACAATGTATTAAGCAATTTGGAAGGAAAATAAAATATAAGCAGAAAAGTATAATGGGTTAAAAACAGGCACACTCATTGTAAGAATGAAAAAAAAAAAAAAGAAGCTTTTTTTTTTTTAATCGGAGTCTCACTCTGTCACCCAGGCTGGAATGCAGTGGTGCAATCTCGGCTTGGCTCACTGCAACCTCTGCCTCCTGGGTTCAAGTGATTCTCCTGCCTCAGCCTTCCAAGTAGCTGGGACTACAGGTGCATGTCACCACACCCAGCTAATTTTTTTATTTTTAGTAGAGATGGAGTTTCACCATGATGGCCAGGCTTGTCTCGAACTCCTAACCTCAGGTGATCTGCCTGCCTCAGCTTCCCAAAGTTCTGGAATTACAGACATGAGCCACAGCCAAGAATGCTTTTTAGCTGACACCCAAAGGGCAATGTATGCTTTTGCACCTTTCCATGGGCCCGTTTCCTTAAACTTTTATTATTTCATTTTTATTATAAATTTTTGTTAGGAAATTTTTATTTCCTAAGTTTTATTATTTCAAATATATAGAATTATAAAGAAATTACATACATTCATCATGTAGATTTAATCATTAATAGTACATTGGAGTAAATGCTTCACATTTTTTTTCTTCTGTAGCACGTAAAGTCAGTTAAAAATTTTGACTTTTCCCTCATAGTACTTCAATATACATCTATAAGAATAAAGATACCTTGTTACATAACGACAATAATATCACTACATCTATCAATTTAAATAATGATCTCCTATCACTGTTTATCACTGTATATAAATAGACTTCCTCAATTGCTACCAACATTTCTTATTTATAATAAGAATCACCCTTAATGTTGATAGAGAATAAGCTGAGTCTCAGGAGGGGAAAAAGTTGGGACATAAAAGAACACAAAGAGAAATCTAAACAAAGGGAGAAAAGGAACGGAGTAAAAGAGAGTGTTTAGGGAATAGAAAGGAAAGATACATAAAAGAATATTTTTATGACATTGTTTATTTGTCTGCCTTATAAATGAGATGATTGTTTCTTTGATAAAGAACAGAACTAACTATTCAGCTTTTCCTTATTTCATCACAGACTACTATAATATTTCAGAGTGTCAATAAATGCCTATTTAATTGAGGTGGTTTGCAAAGTAAGATTGGACTTAAGTAAATTTTTAAAAAATTGAATTGGACTTTAAAAATCATGAGTTAACATAAATGAGTATAAACATTTTAAAAGAATAAATTTATAAACATTTGTAGGAAAAAGTCACTCTAATGTCATAAACAATAAAGCTCATTTTATCACCTTTCCTAAATATATTTAAAGAAACATTTTTTTTTTGCTTAACTGTATTCATAATTGAGAAACCAGGGTATCCAAACTACCAAAAATTAACTTTTATTTTTCTCACTACATAGTATGTCATGACTTCGTGTGATGATTTTTTTTTATCAGAAATTGTGTAACCTTAGAGATTAGGAAACACTTAACTTCATTAAAATAACTAGTGACTGTGCTTAACTAGAATTTATGGATCTCCACCAATTTCTCTAACCTGAGTCATGAGGAGCAAAATACGATGTCACTGAGGAGCATTTTGCTGAGGCATAATAAGTTTGCATTTAAGAATGCATGGTATATCTAAATTTAGAAAGATAAAAATTAAAATATATATTTAATCTTACGATCAGTTTTGCTCTCATAACTATATGGACAGAAGGTAGTTTCCTACTTTCCCCCCTCAGTCTCCCATCTCCAAGAGTGGCTACAGGAAGTTTCCTCTTGGTAGTTGATGCATCCTACAGAGTCCAGCTTCAGAGATTGTGCTGATGCTAACTATCCTTAGTCTTTTAATACATGGCACAGATACGTTATTGATTTTTAAATATTAAGACTAAAATAATTAGCAAGATACATTTTCCCTAAGGCATATACCACAGCAGCAAAAATAAATAAAAAATGAACGAGTGAAAAGATAATTAGGTTAAAACTCCAATATAAATGCTTGGCACGTAGAGATATATAATGGCAGCAATTGCTTCCTAGAAATCAAGGCTAAAGCATTCTACACTGTTGACCCAATCTCCTCCTTTTTTGGCTATTTCTGATTGTAGTTATGCAAGTCTCGTTAGCCCTAAAATAGCCACGTGAAAGCTCATGCTGTCAGGCATTCTCTATGCAATTAAGTCATTCTTTTTCATTGTGTCTATACTGCTAAACTGAATGTGTCCTAGAAGATCATTTAAGTAAACTGTACTGATAGAATTTATTTATTGACTAACCCAGGCATTAAGTCATGAAAAAATATTTTAGCCTGTAACATATGCCAGACACCATGTAGTATACTGTGGACACACAAAAAAAATAGCCCATACACTTTGCCCTGTATAATGCCAAATGTGAGTGGTAATCATTCACATGTGTCATTGATAATGATCGTGAAAATATCAAACGTAGCATCTCCAGGAACACAAATTCTGTCACTCATGTGTGAGTATTGAAAGGCATGGGTCTGGGATCAGCAAGACACAGTAAAGCACAGGAAAACTGTATATAGCATAATTAAAATGAAATTTATGGACCAATTTTTCAGAAAAAATAATGGAATATATGCATATAAATAAAAACCTTATTTTACAGTTTGGATAGTTCCAAACCCTTGAATTTTTCACATATATATTTTTGGTTTTTATGGACAGGATGAATAGGAGAACTCTAATCCTCAACATTGGAACAGAAATCTGGACATAATCATTCACAGCAAACTCTACAAAGCCCTCATCCTGAGAGATGAAACCAATATGTAAATCAGAATTAAGTGGAAAATCAGGGCAAATATCATCATTGTGTAAATATTTATTTAATGCCCACTGTGTTCCAAATTTTGAGTACATGCCGAATATCTAATTGGAAGACAAAAATCCACATGATTGAAAAACTTAGTTTGGTATGGTCTATTTGGAAGGATCAAGGCAAGTTCAAATCAGTAAGACGGAAGAGACAGGAACCAAAATAATGTATGTATGTGCAGCAAGTCATAACAATGGGACAAGGTCCAATGTCCAAGAAGATATTCAAAACACTCACCCAGAATAACGGCACTCCTACCCAGGTAGCTGGTCCTTGAACAAAATCACTGACCACTGACAGACTGTTGCCTTCTCTCTGCTTGAACACTTCCAGGGCAGAGACTTAACCAGTATGTTCTATATGTTTATAATATGTAAAAAAGCTATTGCTTTTTTTGTATTTTACCTTATGAAAAGCTATCATTGAATTCTTCTGTTGTTTCCAGGAGTTTTTCTATTGACTTTCTCATATTTTCCAGGTATAATACATCATTGGAATAAAATAAGAAGTTAGATTGTTTTCTTCCAATGTTTATACCAATTATATATTTCTCTTAATTAACTGCATTACTAATTTAGAACTGTGGGAAAGTACTTTAAAATACTGGAAATATTGGGCATTGTTGACTGTAATGGTAATGACCTCGTAATCCACGTTTAAGCATGATTGTGGCTTTGGCTGTATGTGTATATATTAGTACATATTTCTGAAACAGTTTTTGTCAGAAATGAATATTAATTTTTGGCCTGGTGCAGTGGCTCACACCTATAATCCCAGCACTTTGGGAGGCCGAGGCGGGTGGATCACGAGGTCAAGAGATCGAGGCCATCCTGGTCAACATGGTGAAACCCTGTCTCTACTGAAAATACAAAAAGAAAATTAGCTGGGCATGGTGGTGTGCGCCTGTAGTCCCAGCTACTCGGGAGGCTGAAGCAGGAGAATTGCTTGAACCCAGGAGGCAGAAGTTGCAGTGAGCTGAGATCGTGCCATTGCACTCCAGACTGGGTAACAAGAGCGATACTCAGTCTCAAAAAAAAAAAAAAAAAAAAAAGAATATTAATTTTTATCAATTGCCTTGTAAGTAGCTATAAGAACTTTTAATGTTATTTTACTTTTGATCAGTTTTATTTATACATTTAAAAAGTAGATTTCTAATTTTAAAAACCCTATATTTTGTTGATGGATACAATCTTACATGATTATTTTTTCTTTTAATGTATTGCATATTTCTATATGTTAATATTTTTAAGAATTTTTACATTAAGCTTCAAAAATGAGGCTAGTGCATGGTAGTTTTCATTTACATGTTACTTTGGAAGTTCATACAATCTAATACTTTCTTTGTAAAAATAATCTGTAATCCATCCCCCTTTCTCAACTCTGAAACAGTTAAAGTAGCAAGGGAGTGTGGAATTTTTAAAAGATTTGAAAGAATCGACATGGGGTCAGAGAAGACGCATTTTATGCTCTCATTTTCTTCCAGGATATTTGGTCATTGCTTTTCCAGCATTTCTGGAGTCCATTCAAGAAATTTACGTTTCATATCAAATATTTTATATTCTCCAATATTTTATAAAGTTCATCTATGTATTATCTTATCTATTTCATATATAATTTGATGTCATTTCTCCCCTTCATTTTTTCTTGATAGACTTAGTTGGTTTTTTGTTTTCAAAGAACCAATACTAGGTTTATTGATTTTTTAAAAAATTTATTACCATTCGTTTTTATTCTCACTACACCTTTTCTCCAGGTTCCTTTTGGTTTGTTTGGTTGGTCGTTTTTCTATTTTCTTTTTTATTTAGTTCCAGGGTACATGTGCAGGATGTGCAGGCTTGTTACATAGGTATACATGCGCCATGGTGGTTTGCTGCACCTATCAACCCATCACCCAGGTATTAAGCCCAGCATGCATAAACTCTTTTCCCTAATGCTCTCCCATCCACTCCTCCCCCAGTAGGACCCAGCAAGTGTTGCTCCCCTCCCTGTGTCCATGTATTCTCATTGATCAGCTGCCACTTACACATGAGAACATGTGGTGCTTGATTTTCTGTTCCTGCATTAGTTTGCTGATGACAATGGCTTCCAGCTTCATCCATATCCTTGAAAAGAATATGATCTTGTTCCTTATTTTATGGCTGCATAGTATTTCATGGTGTATGTGTGCCACATTTTCTTTATCCAGTCTATCATTGATGGGCATTTCAGTTGATTCCATAGCATTGCTATTGTGAACAGCACTGTGATGAATATACACATGTATCTATCTTTATAATAGAATGATTTATAAACCTTTGGGTATATATCCAGTAATGGGACTGCTGGGTCAAATAGTATTTCTGGTTCTATATCTTTGAGGAATTGCCACACTGTATTTCACAATGGTTGAACTAATTTACATTTCTACCAACAGTGTAAAAGCATTTCTATTCCTCCACAACTTCCCCAGCATCTGTTGTTTCCTGACTTTTTAATAATCACTGTCCTGATTGGCATGAGATGGTATCTCGTTGTGGTTTTGACTTTCATTCCTCTAATGATCAGTGATGTTAAGCTATTTTTCATATATTTTTTGACCACATGTGTGTCTTTTTTTGAAAACTTTCTGCTCATGTCTTTTGCCCACTTTTTTAATGAAATTGTTCTTTTCTTGTAAATTTGCTTTGGTTGCTTGCAGATTCTGGATATTACACCTTGCCAGATGGATACGTTGAAAAAATTTTCTCTCAGTCTGTAGGTTGTCTGTTCACTTTGATGACAGTTTAATTGCTGTGCATAAGCTCTTTAGTTTAATTAGATCCCATTTGTCAATGTTTGCTTTTGTTGACATTGCTTTTGGTGATTTCGTCATAAAGTCTTTGCCCATGCCTATGTCCTGAAGAGTATTGCCAGATTTACTTATGTGGTTTTTATAATTTTGGGTTTACATTTATGTCTTCAGTACACCTTGAATTAATTTTTATACAGCATGTAAGGGAAGGATCCAGTTTCAGCTTTCTGCATTTGGTTAGCCAGTTTCCCCAGCACCATTTATTGAATAGGAAATCTTTCCCCTTTGCTTGTCTCTGTCAGGTTTGTCGAAGATCAGATGGTTTTAGGTGTGTGGTTCTATTTCTGCTTTCTCTATTCTATTCTGTTGGTCTGTGTGCCTGTTTTTGTACCTGTACCATGCTGTTTTGGTTACTGTGGCCTTGGAGTATAGTTTGAAGTCGGGTAGCATGATACCTCCAGCTTTGTTTTTTTTTTTTTGCTTAGGACTATCTTGGCTATGGAAGCTCTTTTTTGGTTCCATATGAATTTTAAAATAGTTTGTCCTAATTTTGTGAAGGATGTCAATGGTAGTTTAATGGGAATAGCATTGAATCTATACATTGCTTTTGGTAATATGGTCATGTGGACAGTATGGCCATTTTGATTCTCCCTATCCATGAGCAGGGAATGTTTTCCATCTGCATGTGCCCTCTCTGATTTTCTTGAGAAGTGGTTTATAGTGCTCCTTGAAGAATTCTTTCACTTCCCTTGTTAGCTGTATTCTTAGGTGTTTTACTTTCTTTGTGGTAATTGTGAATGGGAGTTCATTCATGATTTGGGTTTCTGCTTGTCTGCTGTTGGTGTATAGGAATGCTTGTGATTTCTGCACATTGATTTTGTGTCCTGAGACTTTGCTAACGTTGCTCATCAGCTTAAGAAACTTTTGGGCTGAGATGATAGGGTTTTCTAGATATAGGATGATGTTATCTGCAAATAAAGACCATTTGACTTCCTCTCTTCCTATTTGAATAACCTTTATTTCTTTCTCTTGTCTGATTGCCCTAGCCAGAAGTTCTAACACTAGGTTGAATAAGAGTGGTGGGAGAGAGCATCCTTGTCTTGTGCCAGTTTTCAAGGGGAATGCCTCCAGCTTTTGCCCAGTCAGTATGATATTGGCTGTGGGTTTGTCATAAATGGCTCTTATGTTGAGGTATGCTCCTTCAATACATAGTTTATTGAGAGTTTTTAACATGAAGGAATGATGAATTTTTTTGAAGGCGTTTGCTGCATCTATTGAGATTATCATGTGGTTTTTGTCTTTAGTTCTATTTATGTGACAGATTATGTTTATTAATTTGCATATGTTGAGCCAGCCTTGCATCCCAGGGATGAAGCCGACTTGATTGTGGTGGATAAGCTTTTTGATGTGCTGCTAAATTCAGTTTTCCAGTAGTTTATTGAGGATTTTTGCATTGTTGTTCATCAGGGATATTGGCCTGAAGTTTTCTTTTTTTGTTATATCTCTGCGAGGTTTTGGTATTAGAATGATGGTGGCCTCATAAAATGAATTAGGGAGGAGCCTCTCCATTACAATTGTTTGAAATCGTTTCAGAAGAAATGGTACCAGCTTCTCTTTGTACCTCTGGCAGAATTCAGATATGAATCCATCTGGACCTGGGATTTTTTTGGTTGATAGGCTATTAATCACTGCTTAAATTTCAGACTTGTTATTGGTCTATTCAGGGATTCAACTTCTTTCTGGGTCAGTCTTGGGAGGGTGTATGTGTCCAGGAATTTATCTATGTCCTCTAGATTTTTCAGTTTGTTTGCATAAAGGTGTTAATAGTATTCTCTGATGGTATTTTCTGTCTCGATGATCTAATATAGACAGTGGAATACTAAAGCCTCTCACTATTATTATGTGAGTGTCTAAGTCTCTTTGTAGATCTCTAAGAACTTGTTTCATGAATTTGCATGCTGCTGTATTGGGTGCATATATATTTAGGAAAGTTAGCTCTTCTTATTGAACTGAACCATTTAAACTATTTAACATTATGTAAGGTCCTTCTCTGTCTTTTTGACCATTGTTCATTTAAAGACTATTTTGTCAGAAATGAAGATTGCAACACTTGCTTTTTTTCTGTTTTCCATTTGTTTGGTAAATTTTCCTCCATCCCTTTATTTTGAGTCTTTGTGCGTCTTTGCACTGGAGACGTGTCTCTTGAATACAGCACACCAATGTGTCTTGTCTTTGTATCCAGATTGCCATTCTGTGTCTTCTAATAGGGGCATTTAGCCCATTTACGTTTAAGGTTAATATTATTGTGAGTGAATATGATTCTGTCATCATGATGCTGGCTGGGAAATTCTGCAGATTTGTCAATGTATTTGCTTCATAATATCATTGATCTGGGTACTTTCATGTGTTTCTGTAGCAGCTGTTAACAGTTTTTCCTATCCATGTTTTGTGCTTTCCTCAGGTGCCCTTGCAAGGCAGGCCTGGTGGTGACAAAATTCCTCATAATTTGCTTGTCTGAAAAAGATCTTATTTCTTCTTCGCTTATGAACCTGAGTTTGGCCGGATATGAAATTCTGGTTTGGAGCTTCTTTTCTTTAAAAATGTTGATTATTGGTCCCTGATCTATTCTAGATTGCAAGGTTTCCCTGCTATTAGTCTGATGTGCTTCCTTTGGTAGGTGACCTGGCCTTTCTCTCTTGCTGCGCTTAACATTTTTTCCCTCGTTTCAACCTCAGAGAACAAGATGATTATGTATCTTGGGGTAGATCTTTTCACGAAGTATCTTATTGGGATTCTCTGGATTTCCTGAATTTGAATATTGGCCTGTCTTGCTAGGTTGAAGAAGTAATCCGGATGACATTCAGACTTGGTTCCATTCTCCTTATCTCTTTCAGGTACTCCAAACAGTCGTAGGTTCGATCTTTTTACATAGCTTCATAATTCTCAGAGGTTTTGTTTCTTTTCATTCTTTTTTCTCTAATCTTGTCGGTCTGCTTTATTTCAGCAAGACTGTCCTCAAGCTCTGATAGTCTCTCTTCTGCTTGGCCAATTCGGCTACTGATGTTTGTGTTTGCATAGCAAAGTTCTTATGCTCTGTTTTTCAGCTCCTTTAGGTCATTTACAGGTCTATTCCTCTCTACTGGATATTCTAGCTTGTAATCTTTTATCCTGGTTCTTAGTTTCTCTGCATTGAGTTAGAACATAATCCTTTAACTCAGCTAAATTCATTTTTACCCACTTTCTAAAACCTACTTCTATCAGTTCATCCATGTCAGCTTCAGCCCCATTCTGTGCCCTTGCTGGAGATTTGTTGCAATCATTTGGAAAAGGCGCATTCTGGCTTTTGGGATTTTCAGCATTTTTGCATTGGTTTTTCCTCATCTTTGGGGATTTATCTACCTTTGAGGCTAATGACTTTGCATGGGGTTTTTGTGGAGTCTTTTTTGTTGATGCTGCTGTTGATGTTGTTGTTGCTTTCTGTTTATTTTTCTTCCACCAGGCAGGCCCCTCTTCTGCAGGTCTGCTGCAGTTTGCTGGGCGCCAGCTCCAGCCCCTGTTTACCTGAGTATCACCAGTAGAGGTTGCAGAACAGCAAAGATTGCTATCTGATCCTTCCTCTGGAAGCTTCATCCCAGAGGGACACCAACCTGATTCCAGATGGAGCTCTACTGTATGAGATGTCTGCTGACCCATGTTGGGAACTCTCACCCAGACAGGTGGCACGGGGTCCAGGACCCTCTTGAGGAGGCATCTGCCCCTTAGCAGAGCTGGTGTGCTGTTCTGGGGGAAATCCTCCTTGTTAGGATCAGCTGAACTTTTCAGAGCTGACAGGCAGGAAAAATTAAGTCTGCTGAACCTGGGACTACAGTGCTCTGTCCCAGGGAGGTGAGAGTTCTATCTATTAGCCCCTGACTGGAACTGGTGGACTTCCTGCAGGGATGCCCTGCCTAGTGAGGTGGGATCTAGAAAAGCAATCTGGCCACAACCTCACAATGGGGAATTCTACCCAGCGCAAATCTCCCAGTCTTCTTAGCACTGTCAGAGGAAAACAACCTACCAAAGCCACGGAAATGGTAGTTGCCCACCCCGCTCCCACTGAAACTCGGTTGTCCCAAGCGTACTCCAGACTGCTGTTCTGGCAATGGGGATTTCAAGCCAATGGTTCTTAGTTTGCTGGGCTCCGTGGGAGTGGAAACCCCTGAGTGAGACCACTTGGCTTCCTGGTTTCAGCCCCCTTTCCACAGGAGTGGATGGTTCTCCTGTTTCACTGGAGTTTCAGGCACTGCTGGAGTACATAGAAACTCCTGTATCTCAGTGCCTGCCTGAAGAGCCACCCAGTTTTGTGCTTAGGAACCAGCGCTCTGGTGGCATAGGCCACAGATTGCAAAAATCCGTGGGAAAAGCATAGTACTCCTGGTAGTTTGCACAGTCCCTCACTGCTTCCCTCAGCTGGAGGAGAGAAGTCGCCCTGTTCCAAACACTTCCTGGGTGAAGCAATGCCTCACCCCGCTTCTGTTCACTCTCTGTGGGTCGCACCCACTGCCCAGCCAGTCCCAATGAGATGAACTGGGTACATCAGTTGGAAATGCAGAAATCACCCACCTTCTGCATTGGTCTTGCTGGGAGCTGCTTCTATTTGTCCATCTTGGCCCCTTGGTTGATTATTTTTATAACTGTTCTGGATAAGTAGATAATTCAATTAGCTAAATTATTTTTCATTCAGTAATGTAAATATTTAAGCTATAAATATCCCTATGAGTGTTGCTTTAGTTAACTTCCAAAGGTTTAGTTTTGAATGGTTTAATCATTATTGCTTATAAAATACATGGCAATTTAGGATTGATTGCATTCTTTGACACCAAAGGATCATTAGGGGCAGTTTGCGTTTTTAGTACTCAGATTTCTGAGTCTCTATTTTTTCATATTTCAAGTAATTTTTAGTTTCAATCTTTGAAGTTTCTATTCTGTTGAAGATTTTAAAATTTCTGTTCACTCTAACGAAGAACATGCACTTTATTTCAGGATATGATTTAATATATGTCTATTGGATTTATTCATTAATTATGTTACCTCTATCCTCTATAGTCTTCTATGTGCCCTTCAACTTTTATGTTTCTGTCAGTTTCTCCTTAAAAAGTTTTTATTAATCATTGATGCAACATTACATGATGTATGAATTATCGTGAAAATAAGAGCCTTAGCACTTAACACACTTTCTTTTAGCCCCTCCATCTTCTTTTATTTTTATTTTCTTAGCTAGTGCTAGCCAGCCCCAAATTCTTCAACTCTTCTTTATATGAAGATTTCCAGTCCCATCATCCTGAATATTTTCTTCTAATATCCCCTTATCTGGCAATGTCTTCCTGAAATATGATGTTAAAAATGAAGCATCGCAATCATAGTGGCTCACGCCTGTAACCCCAGCATTTCGGGAGGCCAAAGCAAGAGGATAGCCTAAGCCACGGAGTTTGAGACCAACCTGGGCAACATGGTGAACCCTGCCTCTACAAAACTTACAAAAATTAGCTAGTAGTCCTAGCAACTTGGAAGGCTGAGGTGGGGGCATCTCTTGAACTCAAGAGGTGGAGGCTGCAGTGAGCCCTGAGTAGGCCACTGTACTCCAGCCTGGGTGACAGGTCAAGGCCTTGGATTAAAATATATATATATACATATATATAATCCTACCTGTTATCTGACCAACATGGATTACCATGGAATGGAAATATTGCCTCTCTCAGCTTACTCACCATGTTTATACTAATTCTTGATAAGATGGTTCTTAAGCAGCCAAATTCCCAGGTCGCATTGAACATGAATTCATTAACTCTCATTACATTATATTGCTGATCCTATTGATATTCATGTCTACATTTCTTTACATATACTAGATACTCTAAAAATATTTGTTGAATACAAGAACTTAGAAAGAAATATACAATGTAGAGATTATAAAATTTATATAATTAAGGTCTTCTATAAAGAGCAATATTTATTAATTTTGTGTTTGTAGATAAAAGTTTCATTCCTAATTTACTTCAATTAAGTCAATAAATGTCATTCTCGATAGTTATGGGCTCCTAATTGCAGTCACTTACTATAATTATGCAACACTTGCTTTGAGAAAAGACAAGCAATTTTGAACTGTGTGGCAAATGATACCTAATGTAATGTTAGCAATTTATAACTGGGTAACTCTTTAACAGTCCAAGAGCTATAATAAATACTTCAAGTGATGCTTTACCAGTATGGAAATAATTGTCTAATTAGTAATGCACCACTACAGAATGACAAGAGCTTTATTAAAAAGAAGTATATACCCAGCACTTTGGAGGATAAATTCTGGAGTTTACAGTAAAGGAAGTCACATTCTTAATGCATACCTCCTACTGAAAACTACATCAAAATGATTTTGAAAAATATTTTTTAAAGTTTTTAATATGAGGTACTAAAACATTATTTCTAAATGTTGATCAAAATATATAGATTTCATTTTTAATGTAATTGAAAGATTGTAAAAATATACATATAGTCAGTAGCGGTGTCTCATGCCTGTACTCCCAGCATTTTGGGAGGCCGATGTGGGTGGATCACCTGAGGTCAGGTGTTCGAGACCAGCCTGGCCAACATGGCAAAACCTCATCTCTACTAAAATATAAAAATTAGCAGGGTGTGGTGGCAAGCACCTGTAATCCCAGCTATCCATGAGGCTGAGGCAGGGAGGATACTTGAACCTTGGCGGTGAAGATTGCAGTGAGCCAAGATCGTGCCACTGCACTCCAACCTGGGCAACAGAGCAAGACTCCATCTCAAGAACATACATAAATACATGCATACATAAATATACACACACATGTAATCTCATTTTACTACTTTTCAAAGCACATATATTAAGGAGAAAGTGATTATCACAATGCATTTTTTGAATTATGAAAATATAATCTCAATCTTAGGTATTATTACTGATAGGAGGAACCCAACAATGGAAAGTACTACAATTTATTTTGTAGATGCTACTATGATTTATTAACATCAAGAATTCATCGTGTTCTGAGATTTTAATATTTGCTACTTTAACTATCTTTCTTCTCAGAAAATGAAGCAGATCAGGGTTATGTTTTCATCACAATTCTATCCCATCTATGCAGAAGAACACTTGACACTATAGAACAGCTTAAAAATTATTGTGGCATGCATAAATGAATGCATAATTATATCAGCTGACTGTTTTTATCCCTGAGACATAGATAAATCCTTTCCAGAGAGACTTCAGGGAATCATTTTGGTTAGGACGGTTGGCAAAGTTCTCTCTGAAAAGGTGATCTTTGAGTAGTTAAGAATGATGACAAAGTCCTTCCTCTATGAAGATAGGGATCAAGAGAATTCCAAGCAGAGAGAAAATTGGATATAAAATCCCTGACTTTGGAATTCATTCAGCGTACATTATTTTTCCAACACAGTGGCAAAGACAAGTACAAAACTGATTGCACAGCATGGTTCTCAATTTAAAGGAATTTACAACTTCTTCAGGAGATGAATTCACATGTGGAATAAAGCAGATTTGGAAGAAAAATTCACAGATATGTGTAATATATTATGAAATTTCTAAGTATCTTTATCATCTTAGTAAAATTATTATTTAATAGTAATAAAGGTTTCCAAAGTTTTTAGTTTTCTAAAAATTTCTTATGAATGGATTTCAGATTGTATCAAATGTATTTCTAAATATTTTGAGGTAATAGTATGATTGTATTATTATTATTACTCTGTTAGCTTTCTGAGTAATGATGATTGATTTTCAAGTAACAAACCATTTTGAAATTTCTAAAATATGACCTGCTTGTTATTGATGTAAATTCTGTCACTGAACTTTGTTAGTTTGTATTTGTTTAGGGTTTTTGCTTCTGAATTCATGAATTATATTGGCTTGTACTTTTATTATCATGGCTGATATGGTCTGTCTCTGCGTTCCCATCCAAATCTCATCTTGAATTGTAATCCTCACATATTGGGAGAGGGATCTCATCAGAGGTGATTGAATCATGGGGCTGTTTGCCTGTGCTCTTCTCATGATAATAAGTGAAATTTCATGAGATCTGATGGTTTTATGAGGGGCTTTTAACCCCCTTGATTCTGCAATTTTCTCATTCTTCTCCTTCCTGCTACCATGTGAAGAAGAATGTGTTTGCTTCCCATTCTACCATGATTGTAAGTTTCATGAGGCCTCCCCAGCCATGCTGAACAGTGAGTCAATTAAACCTCTTTCCTTTATAAATTACCCAGTCTCAAGTATGTCTTTATTAGCAGTGTGAGAATAGACTAATGCAAAACTGTGCCAAGTTTTGATATAAAGGTAATCCTGACTTAATTTAAAAAGTTGAGGAATATGTTTTGTCTTTTTACTCTTACAGTTAAATATGTGATACAATTCATCAGTGAAGCAATCTGAGCCAAAGTGATAGATGATTAATACTGAATATATGTCAAAACTCTTAATGCTTTTTTTTTTTTCTTATGTTAGTTTTGATAGGTTTATTTTTTTAGGCCTTGTACATGTCATTTAAATTATCAAAATGATTGACCTGGATTTTTCATAATAAGTGCTATTTATTTCTTTAAAATTAGATGTATCTTTGTTTACATATTTTCCCATTTATTATATTCATTAATTATTAGCTACTCTTCTTAATTAGTCTTGCTGGGTGTTTTCAAGTGTTTGTCAGTTGCATCAGTCTTTACAAACTATTACCTTCTGACTTAGTTACACCTGTACCTATAAATTTATTTTCAGCTTTAAAAATATCTGTTTGTTCCCATATAGCTTTCTATCTTTTGCTATTGTATGGTATAATTTGCTGTGATTTTTCTAACGTCCTTTAGTATAGTCTTGGATCATTTATGTTCTGGCTTTCTCCTTTTTAATGTACACATGTATGGTTCTACATTTCCTTTTAGTGAAATAGAGATGTATTCCTCAATTTTCGATATATCATATTTGCACATTCCCATTTTTCTATTTGCTTTAAATCTAAAAGTTATAAGAAATGTGTTTTATTTATGAGATTTCCATCTTTTCTTTTGTTAACGATTTCCATCTTAACTCCACTGGATCCAAAACATACTCTACGATGTTATTCACTTGAAACTGTTGTTCTTTGCTTTATGCATCAGCATATGTTCAATTTCAGTAAATTATCTTTGGGCAATTTAAAGAGATCTTTAGTCTTCATTTGATGGGTGCAATGTTGTTTATATGATAATTAGACCATGTTTGTTGACTTTGTTTTTGTTAAACTCTCGTATATATTTTTAATTTTCAGTCTACTTCTTCTGTTACTGAGAAAATCACATGAAAATCTCCAAATATAATTGTGTATCTATCTTTTTTTCTTTTCAGTTGTTGTCAATTTTGTTAGCTATAGTTGATGTTATGTTAATGGGTCCTTATCATTTAGAATTGCCTTATATTCCTGTCAAAACAAAGGTTTTTCATGAAATGTCACTCTTTAGCTAACAAAATGTTCAATCTTATCTGCAGTTTAAACATTTTTATTACATTTATTTTCTTTTGTATTTGCATGTCACATATTTTTCAATTATTAAATTTTATTTTTCTAAGTGTGTTTCTTCTAAGTAGCATATAGTTGCTGTTTCTTAACCACTCTCATTGGTTTTGCCATTTAATTATGGTATTTAGCATAATACACTATTAGCATTTAATTTATCTCACTCAATCTATGCCTCTGTTTTCCATTACTTACATCTTTGGATTGATTATTGTTTTCATTCCACATTTTTACATCAATTAATTTTTTCCTATGCAATCTTGCAGCACTTTGAATAACAATTCTTCTAGAGATTGCAATGCAGATTCTTGACTTATTCAAGTATATAAATAACATTTATCGGACAATGCAGGACATAAAATATTAACTTCATAATATTCTCAAGCTGCATTTAAGATTTCCTTTTTGTCTTTGTTTTATTGCCATTTTACTATTATTTACCAAGTTTTAATATTCTTTCATAGTTTCTTGCAGACGTCGATGGCTACTAAATTTAAGTGGATTTTTAAGTATTCCTGTATGAGGTATAATTTATTTATAATATAGTCCATCTATTTAAGTTGTGTAGTTTTAATAGTTATCACTTCAGTACCATATTGGTTAGAATTATAGAGAAAATACACTCATGTTTTTTTCCCAGACTTAGAGGAAAAACACTCCTTTAAAAAAAAAAATCACAGCCTATGATGTTACCTGAAGGTTTTCTCCGTATATGCCATTCATTAGGTTAATGAAGTTCTCTATTGCTCCTAATTTGCTGATTTATTTTATCATGAATATGTGTTGAATTTTTTCAATGTACCAAAGCACTTTTGCTTTTTCTTCATCTATTGAAATGGTCAGAGTTTCTTTCACTTTTATCTTTTAATATGTTTTTTTAATGTTGAATAATTGGGGATATTTATCCTAGACATTGTGAATATTAATGATGCAACCACCAGTCCCTCTGCAACTGGAAAGCATAATAGATGCAGCAGGCACAACGCTTGCACCATTGCAGCAGTCTAGGCATGAGTGAGGAGGGTGACTCCATCATCATCTGGCTGCCATTCACTTCTCATGACCTTGGGAAGAAAACTTTTATGTTGCTTTGGGTTCCATTATATAGTTTCAAAGACTGTTTTTGTTTTGGCTGAAAATTAACTTGGTAATGCTCAAACTGCAAATTTGCTTCATCTGAAGTGTACAGCAGTGTGGATCACAGTTTAGAATATTTTTCCTCTATCCTGCATATGAACAGTTCATAAGTCAGGGAGATACATTGGCAGAGATTATAGGCTAAACTGGGCATATTCTCTCTCTGACATCATTCTGGGGCTCCCACTGCACTGTCCTGTGGCCCTAAGTCTGAGGCTCCTTCTTTTGGATCCCTTAGCCTAGAAGATGGCAGAGTTTAACCAAGAAATGCAAAACTCACACCACATTGGATACTTCTAGCAAAGTTCGCCTGCTTTAGTTCATTTTAGTATTTATATTTTAGAGTAAATAGTTATATATTTGGATGATTTAATTATTAGAAGTCTAATCTTTCATACCAAAAGTGAAATTGAGTTTGGCCAGGTTTCGAAGGGCTTCATAGGGTTTATTGAAATTTTGACTTGTATTTCATTAATTTTGGAAAGGCTATACTCTTAACTCTGCAAATATTTATTCACTCCATTTTCTTTTTCTTTTCTTTTTTTTTTTTTTTTTTTTTTTTTTTTGAGTAGATGGAGTCTTACTCTGTCATCCAGACTGGAGCACACTGGTGCAATCTCAGCTCACTGCAACCACCCCTTCCTGGGTTCAAGTGATTCTCCTGCCTCAGCCTCCTGGGACTACAGGTGCGCACCACCACACCCGGCTAATTTTTGTATTTTTAGTAGAGACGGGGTTTCACCATGTTGATCAGGCTGGTCTCAAACTCCTAACCTTGTGATCTGCCTGCCTCAGACTCCAAAAGTGCTGGGATTACAGGACTTGAAATAGACTTTGTATTTGACCTTTTAACTGTATCCTATGTGTTGAATGATGATATATCTTGGTTTTACTAACCAAAGCTTATAAATAATGTATTTATTAAACTAATTTGGTAACCAATTTTTACTCTCAAACTTCCAGTTTAGAAACTAATCGTGGTTATGCACCATATAATGACATTTCTGTCAACCACAGATCACATATACGCTAGCAGTTTCATAAGATTGTAATACCGTATTATAATATTTTAGTCCAGTAACATTTTATACAGCTTTGTAGACTAGAAGCCATAGTCTACAGCACATAACCTAGGTGTGTAGTAGGCTTTACCATCTAGGTTTGTGTAAGTACACGCTATGATGTTCGCACAGTCTCAGGACTGAAAAAATTAATTGGAAACAATTTAAGAAGCTTTACCTTAATTAATTCAGAAGCGTCCTAAATTTTCTACAATATGGTACATAGTTTCAAATTATTAAACCTTTCTATGTAAAGTAATTTAAATACACTGACTTTTGGTAATAAATTGAAGATAAGAGACACATAGCTGGCTTCATGAAATTTTTAAGGTAAAGTTACCTAATCTGTGTAGTTGACCAAAAAGACTATTATGGGCCAGGCGCGGTGACTCAAGCCTGTAATCCCAGCACTTTGGGAGGCCGAGGCGGGTGGATCACGAGGTCAAGAGATCGAGACCATCCTGGTCAACATGGTGAAACCCCGTCTCTACTAAAAATACAAAAAATTAGCTGGGCGTGGTGGTGCCTGCCTGTAATCCCAGCTACTCAGGAGGCTGAGGCCGGAGAATTGCCTGAACCCAGGGTGCAGAGGTTGCAGTGAGCCGAGATCGCACCATTGCACTCCAGCCTGGGTAACAAGAGCGAAACTCCATCCCAAAAAAAAAAAAAAAGACTATCATGGTTCATTATATCTAATTGTAGGAAAATGAGACTAGAATTTCCATATGCTATATCTTCCACATGACTGACAGGAACATATGCTAATAAATATGCCATTACTCCTTACAATTTAAATAAAGGAAAAGAAAACAAGGAATCTTACTTATTCTGGTGTCTTCTTATTAAAAAAAAAAAAAAAAAAAACCTTAAGGAAAAAATGCTGTTCTAAGAAAGTTGAATGTGTGATTTAAAGATTTTTGCAGACTTGATGCTTTTAATATGAATGACAGAAACTTTTTTCACATTATTTATAAATGGACCATGTGATCTATATGACAATTATTTTATTTCATGTGTTCCCCTATCAATCAGATTCTAAAGTAGGCCCATTATTTCCCAGTAAAATGTTCCAGCATCCCATGAGTGACATTATACGAACATCAATCACAGAAATCTAGTTCTGATGTCCCAAAATATTGTGTCAATGTGTAGAAAGGAAGAAGCGAAACTGATTATGACAGCCAAATGAGGATGACTTCTCAACTCCCCTAGGGAATTTCATTATTTACAAAATTGGACAATTACTGAATGATCAACCACACAAGGCTTTCGTTCCATTGGAGGAAACTTTATAATAATTCTGCTCATCTTGAGGGAAATTTTCTGATGCTAGACACTGTTATACCAAAAGCAGGATGAGCATTGATGAGAGTTTTGTGGCTGTATTTGAATTAGAAGAGTTATTGAAGTCTATATTCTTTATTACCAACATTATCAAGTTAGATTGAAGAAATTTACCACTGTTTATTTTTTACATCATAGATTAGAAGATGGTATCAATTCTACCCCAACAAGAAAATATTTTTAGATATCCATTGCTGAATTACATAAGTCATAAAATGTTATTTAAAACTGAAATTATCAGAGAATGAAAGAGAAGAATAAGAGATTGAGAACCAAACCAATATGTTGCACTGAGAATAAATACATCATTTATCTGCTATAGTGTTATCTCATTTATTTTTATAATCACCATGTAAAGTAAACATGAGTGTACCATTTTATATATGAATAACCAGAGGCTTATAACAGTAAAAGGAAATGACAGAAGTCATAACTAGTGGAAAACCCAAGATTTTAACTCAGATCTGAATGACTCAATGCTGTGAAGGTTTCTATTCCAAACAGCTCTGCTTCACTGAATGATATGTTTCAGTATTGATATAAATAATCCATGTAGAACATATTTTCAAATTATTTGCATTCAGTAGAGTATGAATATACTGATTATTCCAAATTCATACTGATAATTCAATAGGCAATTTAGGATTTGACAGAACCTCAGGTTCATCTATCAAGCAGAAATAATTAAGGTGCATACATACACGTAGGAAAATTCTGACAAAGTTTTCTAATTGCATGACTTCTGTTTAACAGGATTCTTTTTTACTTAGAAATGAATATCACTGTAAACCTCATTTTGAATAATATTACAAATGCTTCATAGTTATGGGTACAAAGACTTGAGGCGATAACCCATACATAGTCCAAAGAAATATCATTGAAACTATGTAATTGATTGACTAGAAAATATTGAAAGTCTCCTGTTATTCCCACTTGGATCTAATCATACTGAGAACCAGTGAGTATAAGATGCTTTCTAGACTAATGGACTTGAATATAGAGGTGAAATTCACTTATATCACTATTATTTGGTAAACTGAAACTTGCCACAAATCTTCAGATTCTGTACATTTTGTTCAACACTAGTTCAGATTACATTTGCTAAAATTATTAGTTTTTCTGGCCTGTCATTATATATAGAAGAAAGAAAGAAAAACGACTGTAAAATATTTTTCTTAGCTGAAATAACCTGTTGATAAAATTGTTGCTTTGTCTATTGGTCAACACATGGTCTTTTAGTGAGACTAAAAAGCCAATCCTATGCTCTGTTTTCAACAATGAGTGGCCAGAATCTCTATTGACTGAACAGGGGGTTCCATGACTTTGGTTGATTCATATGAGCTGCTGCCCAGTAGATGTCATCATTATACATCAGAACATGCTGGCTCTATATTCCTGGTGTATTTTGCGGGGGAAATTTCTAGGTATTCTTTTGACGGTATCTATACAGTTCATACATTTGCATATTTACTCAACTAATATTGAGAGTTTATTACATATAAATTTTGAGTCATGAAGACTGAGAGAAAATAAATACAACAGTCAAGGCAAATTCCAAATAAAATTTTAAACTCTAACTCATCTTTTTTTCCAGATAATTCCATGGCTTATCTGGAAGTACACTGATATATCTTTATCTACTTTCTTTTTTGTCTTTTTTTTTTTTTTGAGACGAAGTTTTACTCTTGTTGCCGAGGCTGGAGTACCATGGCACAATCTGGAATCACTGCAACCTCCCCCTGCCAGGTTGAAGCGATTCACCTGCCTCAGCCTCCCCAGTAGCTGGAATTACAGGCATGCATCACCATGCATGGCTAATTTTTTATTTTGTTTTAGTAGAGATGGAGTTTCTCCATGTTGTTCAGGCTGGCCTCGAACTCCCAACCTAGGGTGATCCTGCCGCCTCAGCCTCCCAAAGTTCTGGGATTACAGGCATGAGACAGCATGCCCAATCATCTTTCTCTATTTTCAATGCACTTTACTCAGATGTACCTAGACCAATCACCACTTCTTATGAAAGTAAGGAAGAGTAGTTACAGAATTACATAGACGCTACACAAGGTAGCCTATATGCTGATTGTGCTTCTAGCCAGTACTGCAGACATCTGAAAACACTACGTGAGGAGTTTCATTGTAAATCCAGTCATGTCTGCAATTAAATCTCACGTTCTTAGGAATCGCTATGCTAAACAAAATGATGCCATTAAAAAAAATTTGCCCAGCCACAGAAAATTTGGTCATGAACAACACTTGAAAACTTCAACAGTAGGCCGGGCATGGTGGCTCAAGCCTGTAATCCCAGCACTTTGGGAGGCCGAGGCGGGTGGATCACGAGGTCAAGAGATCGAGACCATCCTGGTCAACATGGTGAAACCCCGTCTCTACTAAAAAAAATACAAAACATTAGCTGGGCATGGTGGTGCGTGCCTGTAATCCCAGCTACTCAGGAGGCTGAGGCAGGAGAATTGCCTGAACCCAGGAGGCGGAGGTTGCACTCCAGCCTGGGTAACATGAGTGAAACTCTGTCTCAAAAAAAAAAAAAAAAAGAAAACTTCAACAGTAACACATTTAGGAAATGACAGCAACCAAAAAAAGTAGCAAAATTTTACATGTTACGTGGTCAAGAAATACATAAATCCTGCAATTAATATGGCATTTATTTGAAAACAAAGGTTGCTGATGATGAGGTGGTAGAAGTGTTACCTGAAAGTTACATACCACATGTGGACAGGTGTGGCTCATCACACATGCTATGATGAACTATGGAGTGTGCTGCGTATGTGAAGTTTATGTATCATACCAGGCTCAGTTCACCTGGGGACAGTTTCCCATACATATTCACTTAGAGTTTCTCAGGCATGAAATTGACTCTAAATAAAAGCAAAATTAACGTTACACTCAAATTGTTCCCTAGCATATCAAACACATTGGAATAAATTTACATCTTCTAAACAAGCATCATAGAATAACTGACCATATTAGAACTGGGTGACTGAGCCATACTCTGATTAGAACCAAGAAGTAGAGAAATATGCTGATAAATTTACACATAGGGCCCTCATACTGCCAGCAATTTACTTTAAAATCTTTCTGAATAGGCAAAATGACACGTATGTGTAAATTTGTTTTCATCTACACCTTATTGGTAATTACTAATCTGAGGAATTTCAGTCAGAAAGAGCTTTGCTTGTTTTTGTTTTTGTTTTTAATACTCAAGTCTTTAATCCATATTCAGAGATGCTATTGTTTCAATTACCTTTATCTCTGATCCGTCTTCCAACAAAACCTGTGTTCTGATAATGGTATCGAAGATTATATTAACTGGTAGGATTAAATTAAAATATATGAAACAAAATAAATATTATACAGATACTTTCTTATTTGTTTGAAGAAGGTATAGCATTCAAAGTTTAGTGGTCTGATAGGCCCTCTGTCCAGAGAAGTTATAGGCAGATTGTATGACCTCATTCATACATCAAATTTTGTTAAAATATCACTGCATGTATCTTGATGATGGTTTAAGAAAGATACAATCAAAAATCCTAAAAGTTTAGTAAACTGAGGCTTTATAAAAGTATGCATGTGCCCTAGTTAACTGTATATTTATTGTATATGGTAGAATGAATTTGAGATTTGCATTTATTACTAGTTGAAAGTAAGTTTAGGAGTTAAGAACCTAAGAGTCCACACATCTATAATTGTAAGAGATCTATCAATATTTAGTAAAAAATCACATAATAATAACAAATGACCAAATTGACTTGGTTGAGTTTATAGTCATTCTTACAATCAACTTGTTTCCTAGCTATAGTTCTTTTATTCTCCATCTTGCTGTTTTCCCTGAATTGCTTAATAAACTGGATAAAAATGTAGACTCCATGAATATGAACATACATATATATGTATATATATGGGCATCTTTATTTATAGTTTTATTTGCAAAACACTGGCATGGCCTTTCCAAGTCCTTTTGTATCCACAATACCATTTTAGCACTTTAGCACTTTAGCTATGCTTTAGGATAGGGAACATCTCCATTTTACACATCAGGAGACTCTGGGAACACTGGAATGTCCAATGACTTGATTAATGTTACTTAATTAGTCTGAGGTAGCATAAGAACCATTCGTGGCTAATAGTCCCTTGCCCCATCCACTTAGGACCTGGTGACAAACAACACTCATGTTTTTGATGCAGCCTTAGAATTTGGGTTCATTCTGTAAAAAAAAAAAAAAAAAAAAAAAAAAAAAAAAAAAAGTTTTAAATAGAAAATTAGCATTTGTGAAATTTTCATTTTTGTTTGTTTAAATGTTATGTTTTTATTTGTATTTTGTGGAGAGCAAGCTTCATTATTATTACTCTAACAACCAAGAAAAATGAAGATCTGTCCTCGAATGGCCAATTCAGGTCACAACCACAGGCATCACAAGATTTTTGTCTCAACCCCCTGGAGACCGTCTTAATGGAATCCCTCTTTCCATATTGTCACCACATGCTTAGTTATTTAGCTAAGGCATAGTGAAATGAACAAGTGAGTTTTCAGCCCTGATCCTATCTCTCTCACACAGTCACACATTTATTCCTAGGAAATAATCTACCCCCTGGGAGTCTCCCACTGATTGTAAAGTGATTTTTCTCACGCTGCATTTTCTGTAAACCTAATACAATGTCCTAAGTTTATGAGTTAGCATAGAAATACAAATGATACCTGTGGAACCACATTCCTTTCTCTGAAATGTGCAGAAATTAATTGCAGTTAGTAGATCCAAAATTATAGCTGCTCGGGGCAGATAAAACATGAGAGTGAGTAGAATGACATTTTTGCAACAGTGCCTTAAGGCTGAGTCGAAGACAGTCTTGGGGATAAAATTCTCGATCATTCATGCACACACGCAGTAAATTACCCTAGAAGTAAATTACAGCAAAGTGTTGTACAATGGTGAAATTATTGATTTAGTTTGGCTTTTATCTTGAGTTAGATGTGGAAGATCAATTGTTAATATTGTCTTGATCATTTCTAAAAGAGCCCAGAGGCATATGAGCAATGACATGGTGTATGGACGGAAACATAAATAAAGAAAAACAAATCCAAGAAAATCGTTCTCTACTTCAATATGTTTTTCCTTTAGAATTTACCTTTTGTCCTAGTGGAATTGTTATGCCTTTCCATTTGCACAGCAAGGACACTGTATTAAAAAAAAAACTCTTTCAAGAAATGTTAAATAATATTTAAAACTAAATATTTTAATGAAAAAAATATAGCACTCTGAAGTTCGTCTGTTTGTGGCAACAATTATTTCAATATAAACAACAAGACAGATTACTAAATGTGTTTCCCACATGTTATATATTGCATGAAGAAATAACAGTGAAAGGTTCCCTGCCCAAGTTCTCTGATCTGTTTCTCTCATTTCCTATTGTTAGCCATTTGTGAAAATTTTAGCAGTTGTACAATAAAGATTCATTTATTTTGGTTTTTATCTCTCTCACTTTCAATTCATTTTGAATTAAAAAGAAAATAGTGGTGTGTGAGGAAAAACTATGTAAAGCAAGGAAAAGGTAAAAATCAAGAAATTAAATATACATACAGACACCTGAGGATAAGGTGAGCCCATCTGTGTTTCAGGCAGTTGACTTGCCCCATCCCTACTTTGGTGTGTTTTCAAATACAATTGACTACTATCCATCCACGTAAGAGTTGGGGCCAAATTTGTAATCTGCATGCTTTGCCCTATAGCCGTGCTCCCAGTGGGTAATGTATTCCTTTATTCACCCAAGAAAACATTTTTATTGAGCACATACTATACCAGGTGTTGCTCAAGATGCTAAGATCAGCAATGAGTAAAATAAATCAGGCTCATTCCTTCATGAAAATTATATTCTAGTGAGTGCATTAGGATATCACAATTATATCTCAGTTTTTACATAAAGGATATATAATCCCAGGTGATAATTGGTGCTCAGAAAAATAAAGTGGAATAAGTACAGAGGGTTAGGAACCATTATTTTTCATGGGGTGTTCAGATGTTCTCTTAGGATATGGTGTTTTAGCAGGCTGAATGAAATAATGAAGCAAGTCAAAACAATAGTTCTGTAAAGACCTATTTAAAGAGCCGTTCATCACTCCAAAAATAAAATATGGGAAAGCAACCTAATATCCAAGAGCTAGAATTTGCCTAGCTCTCTAGGGTTTCTGCTATTTTGATATTGATACTGTAGTGTCTTTCTTTTTGAAGCCAAAATACAACATTTTAATGAGATAAGCACAGCAATGACCAGTTCCTACTCTGCATCTTTGCAACCAGATCTCTAGCCTGTAAATAAAAAATATTTATATATATGTAGAAATCACACCAATTGTGGTCACTTTATCTTTCAAGCACTTGTTAGAACCTAAATTAACACATATTAAATGAATTAGAGGTATCTGAAAAGTGGCTGGTTAGGTACAATTAAGAATATGGATTTTATAAGATGGCAAATGACTTTGTACGTATTGGACCTAATTAATTCCATTTATAAGGACAGTAAAACAACTCTTCACTCACTGAAGGAATCATTTTTTACTTAATTGGTAATAAAATGATAGCTTCATATATTTAAAGGTTATTAAACTGTATTATTCCCCTTAATGACTATATTCATAACAGAGAAAAGGAACACTGAATATGTTCACATTGTAACATAAATCTGTTAACAATTAAATGTTTAAAATTTTATTCCTAGTCATCTTATTACTAAATCTTTAACATTTGAACAACTATAATCCGTAGTCGTCTTAATATTACATCAAAATCAGAGCATAAAATGTGTAGTAGCACAATAATTTCCATGGCAACATCCAACCTTGTCATAAACACTTCAAGAGATAACAGCATTATGAGGTAGTGGGATCCAAATGTAAAATTCTCTAGTAATTAGAAACAACAATCAAGGAAATTAAGGGAAATTGTGGGAAAAGCAAAGCTATCTAATATTGTTTTAATTGGGTTCAAATCCTTTATGAAAAAATAAACCTGTATTCGTGCATAGCATTGTGAATGGTAGCCAGTGTTTGATTTAGGACACGGTATCTTAACCAAGCATAATAGAGAGTGAAGAGCAGTCTAGACCTATGTGAGCTGAATTAAAAGGAAATCTCCGCCGGGCACAGTGGTTCAGTCCTGTAATCCCTGCACTTTGGGAGGCCGAGGTGGGCAGATCACTAGGTCAGGAGATCTAGACCATTCTGGCCAACACGGTCAAACCTTGTCTCTCCTAAATATACAAAAATTAGCTGGGCGTGGTAGCGCAGGCTTGCAGTCCCCGCTACTCAGGAGGCTAAGGCAGGACAATTGTTTGAATCTGGGAGGCAGAGATTGCAGTGAGCCGAGATGGCGACAGAACTCCTCCGCTCCATCTCAAAAAAAAAAAAAAAAAAAAAAAAGATCTCTCAGAAGTAGAATGCTTTGCACACATGAGGTAAATAGCAAACTATTATTTAAAGGGATGAGAGAATTAAATTTTTAAAAGTAATTTTTCTTGTAATTAAACTACTGAGGAACATTTGATTTTCTTCTGTAGAATATTTTGATACATTCATGTTTTCCATTAAAAATAAACATTAATTGAAAATTATTCATCTTTCTTTAAAATATTTTACCTTGTAATACATGTTCCAATATTAATGATTTGCTGTTCTCTAATCATTGCTATTGTATTTCAATTTTCAGAAATTTGCCTTGCATTCGGATATTTCCTCAACTGATATTTGTTCATTTGGTTTTCAAGGCAATATGCGTATGAACATATTATTATCTATGTTTGTAGATTTGTCGATTATAATTATTTTGATGAGGGGTTAGGGAAGAAGTAGGGTATAAACTTTTGATATTTTATTGGCAAAGTAATTATTTTAATAATTTTTTTAATGATCTGGTTTCCAACTTATTATGTTTATGTTATGACCACACATAAATCAGAAGCTTTCCAACTTTGCCTTTATTTCTTAAAGGATATATATTTGGTAGCCAAGTTCTAATGTGTAAATATATATATAATTGAAATAATCAATGAGATGAAATAGTCATGTTTCCCTTAGTATAGGTTATCTAGGAGGCACATTTTAGTAATACAATTTATTAGGAATCTCAAAACTGGTCGGTGTGGTGGCTCATGTCTGAAATCTCAGCACTCTGGGAGGCCGAGGTGCGTGGATCATGAAGTCAAGAGACGGAGACCATCCTGGCCAACATGGTGAAACCCCATCTCTACTAAAAATACAAAAATTAACTGGGCGTCGAGGCATGCGTCTGTAGTCCCAGCTACGCAAAAGGCTGAGGCAGGAGAATCGTTTGAACCTGGGAGGCACAGGTTGCAATGAGCCAAGATCGTGCCACTGCACTCCAGCCTGGTGACAGAGCAAGGCTGGAGTGCAGTGGCACAGTCTCAAAAAAAAAGAAAGAAAGAAATCTCAAAACCACAGAACATGTTCATCTCAAGTTTGTGCAGAAGATGCACTGGACGACCAACAGTGGACTTCAAAATAGCTAATGTGCTTTAGTTTTTAGCCTGTCCTTGTTGCAGTCCCCCATACCATAGAACCTTGCTGCTCATAGCGTGGTTCAGGAAACAGCAGTATTGATGGATCACCTGGGACCTTACTATACAGTACTTGCAAAATCTTCAGACCATCCTGAAGACCTGATTCAGAATCTGTACTTTCACAAGCTCCCTAAATGATTTGTGGGCGTATTAAATTATAAACAAGTCTAGATCATCCTTGGGATATTCATTTACACATAAGCAATCCACACTGTTTATGTAGCCTATTGTGGTTAAGAATATGTTACATGAGATCTACCTTCTTGATAAATTTTAAGTGACAATACGATATTATTAACCGTAGGCACAATGTTGTACAGCAGATCTCTAGAACGTATTTATGTGGCATAACTGAAACATTAAAGCTGTTAAATAACAACTCCTCATTTCCTCCTCCCCACTGACTTCTGCCTTAATAGATTAAACAATATAAAACAATGTCTCCAAAGCTATGAATTACCTGATTCCTTACTGGTCTGTAAAGCAGGACATTGAGTTTGCAAAAGCAGTTCAGTAACAATCACTAGGTCTATAATTCTGATGACTCTGATGGTGTATCAGAAGGTAAGATTATATTAGCAAAACACATAGTCTTTCTAGACAGAAAAGAAATAATCAAAAATTTAGGTGTTTTGAGTATAAGTAAATATTTTAAATATTACTGGCAATGTAATAAAAACCAGGTAATTAATATATTTATTAGTAGAATGACATAATTAGCAGCCATTAATTTTCGTAATATATTTTCATACATTTTGAAATACCAGTGATTATTAATTTATCTTGTGCTTGTCAGGCACCACGGTGTTAAGCGCTTTTGCATATATTAGTCATTTAATTCTTATAGGTACCTAATGAAGAAGGTACCGTTATTGTTTGTCTCTGTTTACATATAAGGGAGCTAAGGCTAAGAAAAATTAAGTGGCTTTCCTATAGAGATGCAGATAGAAAACAGTGGGCAAGGTTTCAAACTAGGTAGCCTAATTCTAGGTCTGGATAATATAAAGTATAATATAAAAACTTTTATATCCTAGATGAGTGATATAACATAAAATTTCAAGTTTTATTCTGTAATCTAAACTTTTCATCCTTGAGATCAGGAAGGTTCTAAAGAACAGCCGAAGTCCGTGGACCAGATATAGGCACAAACTTATCAAAAATGAACATGTGTGGAATGACAGAGACAAACAAGATGAAAGCAGTGGAGACGTAGCAAGTGGGTAGAGCTGAGTCAGAGAACGGGAGAAGAAAATCCATGATGAAAGGTGTGGGGTTTGTGAAGTCATGTGGTTTAAGGACTAAAATTGTAAATGGTAGAAATTCAGTAACTGCTATTTTCCTTTTATGTAAGGCCTAGTGCTCACCCGGGAGACCGTGGCTCCATCAGGGGGCTGAATCAGACCAAATGTTTTGGGATTTACTTTGAAGTTAATCAACCAGATCATTCAATGTATTTTCCTTGGAACAAAAGAATTTTGGCTCTCAGTTTTGGCTCAGTTTTAGCTCACTCTTGGGACTAAAGGATAGTCCCAATTTGAAAACCTCATACAGACAGTTCAAGTCTCAGCTTTAGCTATAAAAATATCACTTATCATATAGAAATTTACAATTGCTTTCTTAGCAGTCCAGTTTTTATCCAAAAGCCTCTAGCTGCTCACCAGGCATCTACACCCCTCTTCCCCAACCTTAACCATTTTTTAAGAGGAAATGGTAGCCTGGTCCTGAATTTCTGCATTGTTTAAAGTTTTAATCTTTCATTAGAAGAGATAATAAATCAAAAATCATATTTTTTACAATACTCATCAGGAAATTTTCCTTGTCTTGTAGACAACAGAATCAAGGCTCAGAGTAGTTAACACTTTGCCTGAATCACCAGGTAGAAAGGAGTAAAATAAAAAAACTAGACTGAGATGTAACTGCAAAGCTCTTTTCCTAAACATCATACTTTCACCAAACAGCAGTATAAATTACTTTCTTTGCTACTATTAGAAGACACCGTCTTTATACCACTCACTTTCTCTACCTTCAAGTCATCAATTGCACAAAATTTATGCACTGCAGAATACTTTTATCCATAAAACAAGAAACTCTATGCAATCTTTACAATTGCCTCAATGTTTTAAAAAATCATATTAGGATTTTTAGTTTCAGTTCAGATGGAGTAATAGAGGTCAGACTCATCTTCCAACCTGGAATAGCCAAAAGGAAACCAACACAGTATATAATTGTTTTTAAATCATTAGCCAACAAAAGATAATAATCCCTGAAATTTGAGAAGTGTATTAGCTTCCTATTTCTGCTTTAATAAATTACTGCAAATATTATAGCTTAAAACAATATAAATTTATTCTTTTATAATTCTTGAGTTCAGAAGTTTAAATCCACCATCAATGAATAAAAGTCAAGTACTCTACCAAAACAGTAAGGATTTGTTTGATTTTTGTATTTGCTTTGTTTTGTCTGAGGAGAAGGTGGGTGGTGGAAAGAGATAGAAATGGAAATGTGGAAATACACTTCCCTAAAATTTGTATACAATCTGGTAGTATAATATTATTTGACTGTGTTATAAGTTATATACTAGAAACACTAAATTATCCACCTAAGTAATACAACCAAGAAAGGATTTGAATTTTTTTTTTAAATACCACATATTTTAAACCACACTCAATTTTTTTTTTAATTTTAAGTTCAGAAATACATGTGCAGGTTTGTTACATAGGTAACTCCCGTGACATGTGTCACGGGAGTTTGTTGTACAGATTATATCGTCACCCAGGTGTTAAGCTTAATACCCATTAGTTATTGTTGATTCTTTCCCTCCTCCCACCCTGCACACTCTGATAGGCAGCAATGTGTGTTATTCCCCTCTATGTGTCCACGTATTCTCACCATTTAGCTCCACTTAAGAGTGAGAACATGAAGTATTGTTGTGTTAGTTTGCCAAGGATCACGGCCTCCAGCTCTATCCATGTACATGCAGAGGACATGATCTCATTCTTTTTCATGGCTGCATAGTATTTCATGGTATATATGTGCCACATTTTTTTTATCAAGTCTATCAATGATGGCCATCACTTAAGTTGATTCCACGTATATGCTATGTGAATAGGGTTGCAATGAACATGTGTGTGCATGGGTCTTTATAATGGAATGATTTACATTCCTTTGGGTATATACCCTACTGTGTTGAATAATTTCTGTCTCTAAGTCTTTGAGGAATCACTGTCTTCTACAACGGCTGAAAAGATTTACACTCTCACCAACAGTGTATAAGCGTTCCTTTTTCTCCACAACCTCACCAGCATGTTATTTTTTTTAACATTTTAATAATAATATTCTGACTAGTGTTAGATGGTATCTCATTTTTGTGATGTTGATTTGCATTTCTGTAATGATCAGTGATGTTGAGCTTGTTTTTATATAATTGTTGGCCACATGTATTTTCTGTATTATTCTGTTCTCACGCTGCTATCTAAAGATACTAACTGAGACTGGGTAATTTATGAAGACAAAAGATTTAGTTAACTCACAATTCTGTGTGGCTGGGGAGGCCTCAGGAATCTTAGAATCATAGCAGAAGGCAAAGAAGCAGCAGGCACCATCTTCACAAGGTGGCAGGAGAGAGAAAAAGAGAGAGAGAGAAAGTAGGGGAAAATGCCACTTCCAAACCATTAGATCTCACAAAAACTGTCCCACCATTATGAGAATAGCATGGGGAAAATTATCCCTATGATCCAACCACCTCTGACTTGGTCCCTCCCTTGGCATGTGGAGATTATAATTTGAGATGAAATTTGGTTGTGGACACAGAGCCAAACCACATCAATGTCGTCTTTTGAAAAGTGTCTCTTAATGTCCTTTGTCCAATTTTTTATGCACTTGTTTTTTTTTTTCTTTTTTTGAGACAGAGTCTTGCTCTGCCATCAGGCACCAGGCTGGAGGACAATGGCACAATCTCAGCCTTCTGCAATCTCCACCACCCGGGTTCAAGCAATTCTCCTGCCTCAGCCTCCCTAGTAGCTAGGACTACAGGTGCACGCCACCACACCCAGCTAATTTGTGTATTTTTTAGTAGAGACGGGGTTTCACCACTTTGACCAGGATGGTCTCGATCTCTTGACCTCATGATCTACCCACCTCCACCTCCCAAAGTGCTGGGATTACAGGCGTGAACCACCCTGCCTGGCCGCAGTTGTTTTTTACTTGCAAAGTTGTTTAAGTTTCTTATAGATGCTGGATATTAGACCTTTGTCAGATGCACCATTTGCAAGAAACTTTCTCCCATTCTTTAGGTTATCTATTTATTTTGTTAGTAGTTTCTTTTGATGTGAAGAAGCTCTTTAGTCAAATTAGATCCCAGTAGTCAAATTTTGCTTTGTTGATATTGCTTTTTGCATCTTCATCATGAAACCTTTGTCTGTGCCTATCTCCTAAATGGTACTGCCTAGGTTGTCTTCCAAGGCTTTTATAGATTTGGGTTTTACATTTATGTCTTTAATCCATCTTGAGTTAATTTATATATAGGATGTAAAGAAGGGATCCATTATCAATCTTCTGCATATGGCTAGCCAGTGATCCCAACACGATTTATTGAATAGAGAATTCCTTCCCCATTGCTTGTTTTTGTCCAGTTTGTCAAAGATCAGATAGTTGTAGGTATGTTGCCTTATTTCTGGGTTCTCTATTTTGTACTATGTGTTTGGTTTTGTACCAGTACCATGCTGTTTTGGTTACTGTAGCCCTGTAGTATAGTTTTAAGTCAAGTAGCCTGATGACTCTAGCTTTGTTATTTTTGCTTAGGATTGCCTTGGCTATTAGGGCTCTGTTTCGTTTCCATATGAATTTTAAAATTGTTTTCTGCTTTGGGTAGTATACCCATTTTAACCATATTGATTCTCCTAGCCATGAGCATAGAATGTTTTTCCATTTGTTTGTGTCATATTTGATTTCTTTAAGCAGTGTTCTGTAGTTCTCCTTACAGAGATCTTTTACTTTACTACTTAGCTGTGTTCTTATTTTGTTCTTTCTGTGGCAATCATGAATGAAAGTTCATTCCTGATTTGGTTTTCAGCTTGATTGCTGTTGGTGTATAGGAATGCTAGTGATTTTTACAACTTATTTTTGTATCCTGAGATTTTTCTGAAATTGTTTAACAGCATAAGAAGCTTTTGGGCTGAGACTATGGGCTGAGACTCAGTCTAATTTAGATTTCTAAATTAGAATCATGTAATCTGCAAACAGGTGTGTTTAACTTCCTCTCTTCCTATTTGTATGCCCTTTATAAAAATAACATTTTTATCAGAATCAAAACAATGAAATATTTAGGCATAACCCAGACAAAACTATGCTAAACCAGTAACCTATGAGAAAACATGGTAGACATAAACTAGAAATCCACATAAATGAAAACATATTGTTCAGAATTGTTAAGATATCAATTTTCCCCCATGTAATCCCAATTAAAATCACTGCAGGATTTTTTTTTCAGAAATTCACAAACTGATCCTAATATTCACATGGAAAAGCAAAGTACCTAGTTTTGTGATAATCAAAGTCACGACTAGAATTTTTGATACAAAAAGAGAGGATTTTGTAAATTCTATCACGGGATGCTGACGATAAAAGTGACTGAATGTAACAGGACAAGGAAAATGAATTAGTTTGCTCCAATGCATATTAGACCTCACACAGCAAGATAGGCAGTGCAAAATCACAGAGCAGAGGAAGGGCCAGACACAGAAGGAGATTTCTAGGAAAATCTGGTGCTCTGTCTTCACGCTAGATACAATTCATTGAAAGTAAGATATCCCGAAGATGGTAATAATACTGGGCCAGGAAAAGGACCAAGCAGCATAGATTTAAGGTTGGTTTTACTTTTTCAGTTTCAAATAACTAAGCTAATGTCAAATCTTTATCTTTTTGGGTGTAATATTCTGAATAAACTTTAGCATTTGTTTCCTAAAGTTTCATGGATCTTATTTTTGCCAAAACTTTCATTTTACATGATGAATTAATAATATCTTTGCTCTTAGTAGATTCTGAAGAAAATGTGAAAATAGCCAGACTTACCATATTTTTCCAAGTTCAGTAGTTTTGAAAAGCATACTCTTCTTCATTGAAAGGTGGCAGAACATAGTTATGGGAAAGGCAGGGATGCAGATATTACAAATTCACAGCTAATATATATATATGTTCACAGCTAATCTATATGTTTTCACAGTTAATCTATGTGTTTTTAAAATGATATTCATAATAAAGATTTTTTTACTGTCTTATCTATGTTTTTTTGATTGGGCCATATTGCCAAGTTTTGGAGCTCCTAGTCATGTAAAGCGAGACAAGAATTCTCTAGAATTTGGATTTTGAATCACCTCCAGGACAGAAAGTATGCCTCCATTGTCAGCCTTGAAAAGAGGTTGAGTTGAAGGGGCAAAGCACAAAGCTAAATGACTGCCTGCATCATTTACCACAAGGACTAGGCAGCATAGATTTAAAATATTGCTATTAAAGCTAAGTAATGTAATGCTGGAGCAGGCAAGAGCATGGCAATCTGGCTTGTATTAGTCACTTCTCACACTGTTAAAGGCCTGAGATTCAGTAATAGATAAACAAAAGAGGTTTAGTTGGCTCATTATTCCACAGACTATACAGGAAGCATGATAACATCTGCTTTTGGGGAGGCCTCAGGGAGATTTTACAATCATGGTAGAAGGCAAAGGGGAAGCAGGCTTGTCTTTACATGGCTGGAGCAGAAGAAAGAGAGAGAGGGGAGAGGTTCCACACACTTTTAAACAATCAGATCTCAGGAGAATTGACTATTGCAACCAATGACAGTGTTAAACCATTTGAAAATGTCCCCGTGATGCAATCACCTCCCACCAAATCCCACCTCCATCACTGGAGACTACAACTCAACATGAGATTTGGGTAGGGACACAGATTCAAACCATACCATTCCACCACTGGTCCCTCCCAAATATCATGACCTTTTCACATTGCAAAATACAATGATGGCTTCCCAACAATCCCCCAAAGTCTTAACTCATTTCAGCATTAACTCAAAAGTCAAAGCCCAAAGTCTCATCTGAGACAAGGCTAGTCCTTGTCATACAAGCCTGTAAAATCAAAAACAAGTTAGTTACTTCCAAGATACAATGAGAGTACAATTACTGGGAGAATATTCCCATTCTGAAAGAGAGAAGGGGCCATGGGGGCAGACCCCTGCAAAGCAACAGGGGCAGAGCTGTCCACGGCCTTGTGAGCCTACCCCTGGTACCAATGTGGCTTGGATGTAAGACATGGAGCCAAAAGAGATATTTGGGGGCTTTAATACTTACTGACTGACCTCTGGGTTTTCGGCTTGCACAGGGCCTGTAGCCCCTTTCTTGTGGCCAATTTCTCCCTTTGGGAATGGGAATATTTACCCAATGCTAGTACTTTCATTGTATACCGGAAGTAACTAACTTACTTTTGATTTTACAGGCTTATTTGCAGAAGGAACTAACCTTTTCTCAGATGAGACTTTGGACTTTTGAGTTAATGCTGAAATGAGTTAAGACTTTGGGGGACTGTTGCAAAGGCATCATTGTATTTTGCAATGTGAGAGGGACATGAGATTTGAGAGGGGCCAGTGGTGAAACAATATGGTTTGAATTCATGCCTCTGCCCACATCTCATGTTGAATAGTAATTCCCAGTTACAGATTCCAACCATAGAAGCGGGACTTGATGGGAGTTGATTGTGTCATGGGGGCATTTTCTAATGGTTTAACATCATTGCTCTTGGTCACAATATCGAGTTCTTAAAAGTGTGGTTGTTTAAAGGTGTGTGGCACCTTCTCCTCACCTTCCTCATGCTCTGGCCCTGTAAGACAAGCCTGCTTCCCCTTTGCCTTCCATCATGATTGTAAAATCTCCCTAATGCCTCCCCAGAAGCAAATGCTGCCAAGCATCCCTTACAACCTGTGGAATCGTGAGCCAATTATATCACATTGAGTCTCGGCTATTTCTTTATAGCAGTGTGAAAATGGACAGATAGTCAGCTGAAAGGTGACACCAGAAAATCCAGGATGCAAACTCTTGGCAGGCCAATAAGTAAGCAGGTAGCAACCATCAGAGAAAAAAAAAAAAAAAAAACAGTAATGTTAAAAGAGAAAGATGCATTATGTGAGTCTTTACTAATCTGAAGGTACAGGAACAGTAAACAAGAGACAAGACAAATTATACAAACTGCAGGAACCAGGAGAAAACAAGAGATGACTTGAGGCTGAACCAGAGAATGCAATACTGCTCTTTTGTTAGATAAGAGTTTATTCCAGAAATTCAGAAGCAAGATAAGGGAGTCCTACAGATGGAAGTCAAGTGACCTCAATTGGAGGGAAACAAATTTCTGAGGCTGGGAGCCACAGTGGGCCTGAGAGATGATTGATTATTTATGAAATGCTTCTGTTTCCATTAGGAAGTATAAGCATATCAAAATAGAATTGTTGATACTTGAAAGACATAATGCTTGTGTTTATTCTCTAATTTCCAAGGCTGTTTAAAAGCATTCTGATGGCAGGCTAAGACAGAGAATCTCAAACTTTAATGTGCCTATGAATCACCTAAAGCTTTAAAAAGAAAAAAAATGCAGGTGCTGATTCACTAGGTCTGGGTGGGGCGTGCCTGTCTGTATTTCTAAAATGCTCCCATGGAACGACGTTGGTGCTGGTTCTTGGCCTACACCTAGAGAGAAAGATGTTAGGAGACCTTGAGGACATTACAACAAAACAGAGAAAACAATCCTAAAAATTGAAGCACAAATATAGAAAAAAAAATTTCTAGAAATTTTTTCTCATTTTTTAAGACATTAGCATTTTGCTAAACTAGCAATATTTGATCCAAAACATTTTAACTTTGGTTCCTCCTGGCATCAAGGAAAGCAAAAAAAAAATCTCTATGCCCTTGATTCATAGCCATGTTATGGCATTGAAAAAAATATTTGGACCTCTAAGGTGAATTTCTTTATTCAGAGGCATTCGGCAATGAGTCAACAAAAGGGAATCCAATATGCACTGTAAGAATTACCTATGAGTAAGACAAGCAGGATAGCACCATAAGAAAAAAGCATAGGCTTTGCCTGCACTGAGCCTGTTCAGTTCTCTACTCTGCCTCCCAAAGTGTGACTCTGAACATGTTACCTCCTCTCAGAGATGTGTGATTCTCATATACAAAAGACAGATATGTATTTCAGAACAAATTGTAAATTAGGAAAGATCAAGTACCTACAATTATCCCCACAATAAGTGACAGCTGGTTATTTATATCTGCTGGCAATTGCTGAGCTCATGTTTATATGCAGGGAAGAAGGGTCTTTACTTTAAAGGAAAACCACATTTCTGAATAAGGTCTTCAATTCTGTGTGGACACTTTTGTCCACCAGCATTGAGTTTCCCCATTACTTAAAAAGACAAGATTAAATAAAAAAATACGGAGTGACTTCCAAAGACACACAGAAACACTGCAATGCCAGGAGAATCAGATGGGTTCTTTTTATTGAAGTATTTTAGAGTATATCTCCACATTAACCAATTGACCACCTATGAAAACAAATCCTGTTTATACCATGTGATTGAACTCTTAACCCTGGCCATTTGTCTTATCCATAATAATATAACAAAGTATCTGTGTCATGGGCGTTTGCTATTTGCCTGGTACTATACAGATATGGTTTGGCTGTGTCCCCATCAAAATTTGCTGTTGAATTGTAGTTTACATAATTCACACATGTTGTAGGAGGGACTTGGTGGGAGATAATTTAATCACGGGGGCAGGTCTTTCCCATGCTGTTGGCATGATATTGAATAAGTCACATGAGAACTGATGGTTTTATAAAGAAGAGTTCCCCTACACATGCTCTCTTGCCTGCTGCCATGTAAAATGTGCCTTTTCTCCTCACTTGCCTTCCTCCATGACTGTGAGACCTCCCAAGCCATAAGCAACTATAAATCAATTAAACCTCTTTCCTTTAAAAATTACCCAGTCTCAGGCACGTCTTCATTCACAGCATGAGGACAGAATAATACACATACTTAACATATTTTTAGGAATTTTTTAAATTAGCAATTTTATGTAAAGAGCATAGTCCAGCATCTTTGGAATAATGGACTTTCTTATAGAGCCAGGTAGTAAAGTACAGTGAGTGGAAGGGACCTACACAATTTAGAAGCAATTAATATGAATCTACCTTATTTTTTACAAGTCCTAACTGCTGACATTGTCCAGAATAAAATTTAACAGGTAAGTGTATCACTGTTTTTAAATAGAACTACTGAAATGTCAATATATAATAATAGTTCGATAATAAATGGAACTACTAAAACTTTCAATGTGTTGAAATATTTTCACTTCTTTAGTATTTTATTACTTACAATTGCAAGAAAATGTTAATATAAATGATACTGGAAAAAAGAAAACCACCAAAACTTCCTGCAGCTGACCTTAGTTCACCATTTGCCATGGCAATTTTAGCTTTCCATCAGGGAAAATATCTGATACTCAACAACAAGATGAAGAAATCTCTGTATGAACAACAACATGCTGTTCAACGTTGTGTAAATTAGGCAGAATACATGGCATGGCACCTAGATTGTTGCATTCTTGGCATGAACTTCAGATAACTGTCTTGAAATAGAGCAACCAGCTATGCCTTCTGTGTCTTCCACGGAGCACCTCTAGCAGCTGGCTCTTGTATAGTCCTGAGCAGTTTCTCACAGCAAGCTCTGGAGAGGAAGCCTACAATTAGAATATGTTGGATTTCATCAGTGCCAGGAATAATTAACACTTTGAAGAGATGTACATGCATATTAAGAGTGGTTTGTAACCAGTTACTACCAAGTTATTTACATCCAGCACACACAGTGGATACAGAGGCTTCCCCATAAAGAAGTTCCCGCTTTCAGGGTACATGGCAACAGGAGAACCTAGGAACACAGGGAATTGGTAAGAGGGAGCACAATTTAAAAGTCTAAGCATATCCAAATCTATCATTTAATCACAACAGGGATTATTCCCATTTTCCAAAGGAAAATGGGGCTTAGCGAGACTAAGTACTTGCCCGAGAACATGAATATAAAAAGTGAGAGAAAGAGAATTTAAATGCATTCATCAATAAATTTCCATTGAGCACATAAAACATGTCAGACACTCTGAACAAAGCTGGTATTTTTCACTACCGTATAACGTGACCTCCTGATACTGATCACAGGAACACAAAGAAGGAAATGATGGAAACACTTTTTTCACTTTTTTTAATACTATTTTTTCCAAGCAAAAACTTTATATTTAAAAAGTAAACAGAAACATCAACTTTGTATTTTAAAGAAGAGTTGTATATATGTTTTCCTGATACTTGGGAAAAAATATTACCTTGTTTTAGTTATTATTTATTATAGTCCAAGTTTGCATCATCTGAAATACTAACAAAACATGCATGTAGAATGAGAAAAGCTACTAAAATTTTCAAGCCATTAGTATTTCAACAGAACTAGAAGCTCATAACATTTCAATCGTCTTACAAAAATTTCTTTAGATAATCTTCTAGAACTGAATTGTTCTAGGCATGACAGTGAAAAAATGAATTCAAATCAATCTGATTAATACATTTAATTTGCTGTCAAATGTATAAAACTAATACAACATCTTGCTCAAAACAATGCTAAATATTCAAAGATATTTCAGAAACATCTAGGAAGATGGATAATAGCTTATTCATTTTATAATTAGTTCTGAGGCAGCTATGAGCCTTTAGTCATTAAATATCTGAAATCTTTTAGCATAATTGATATATGTGCATATGTAATACTTCTGATTGTAATCGATTCTATAAATAATGCATGCCATTTACAGCACACATAATTTTGATTTGTTTTCAATACTTATTTTAAAATATATATATGTTTCTTATTTCTGTATCTGATTTCTGAAAGTCATAGATTAAATTTTCACAAAATTTGTTTGCTCTTTAATCACTATTTGATTCCTATTTAAATATCACTCCTCAAAGCATTCAAATTAGAGATATCATTCATCATCAAAATTCTGTTAAAAAACAAGAAAGTTTAGTTAAATTTAGTTTTAACATTTCTGTACTCGAGAAACAGATGAATGTATCTTGCAGAAATGCAGCAATTGACTATTCAGCCTAAATAACCCCATATAGCTTAGATTCTCATTTTGCATTTTTATTTGTGAATTTTTCTTTGTTTCTGTCTTTTTATTCATCCAATTCCATTGCCATTAGCTTTAAATCACTCATATAATACACATTTGGCAATGCTTTTTAAGTGGACTTGAAATCCTTCAATGACTAAAGGGTAAAGTAAAACACTGACTTAGGACATTTTAAAGTCAGTATCCTTAGAATTAACTTGCTAATGCTCCACAATCTACTCCTCTATCCTTTCTTCAACATATCAAGATTTTCACAGAAAGCAAATTGTTCATTTGTAAATGTCTGAATATTCTTGCCCTGCTGTGTTCACAGCCTTTTGTGTGTGTGTGTGTGTGTGTGTGTGTGTGTTTGTGTGTGTGTGTTGTTTTGTAACACAGAAATTATTTCAAAAATTGTCTAAATGTAATTACAAGAATATAAAAATATTTACCTTACTCATTGTTTCAACAAATATATATTGGTAACCTACTGTGCCCTGGAACTTTACTACATGTGAGTAACAAAATACAGTCCCTATTCACAAGGAGCATAACCTATCCACGTCTTCTCAACCTGGTAAGGATTATGATCGCATGAAGCCTTCACTATTCTGGGATCATGAGTCAAGGTGACATGAGGGAGGCTCTCATCAGATGCAGTTGCCCAATCATGGAGTTTTCAGCCACAGAACTGTGAGTCAAATAAACTTCTTTGTTTAGAAATTACCCAGCTTCAGATATTCTGTTATAGCAACACAAGACAAAGAAAGTTAGTGAAGTTTCTCTAAAGAGAGTGATACCTAAAACCAGCCCTAAGGGGGAATTGGAATTGAAGTGAAAAGCTAAAGAGATTTCTAAAGAAAAAGGGCAAATCACAAGTCAAGACTCGAAATGGAAGAGAACCTAGTTATCTCAAGGAATGCTGAGTCATTTGTAGCAGCCAGATAATCTTAGGGGTCATGGGGAAGCATCAAGGGCCAAAGGAGTATAATTTCTTATGGACCTTGCAGAGGTGATCCACTTGAAATGTCTTCCTTATGACTTGAGTTAATGTCTGTACAGATTCTAGGATCATTTATATAGACAAGTATAAATGCTTGAAAGAAAGCATTTAATAAATGTTAGTTATAACTGTTCAAAGTAGTATTGTTTTGTTATGATTGTTAGTATAATTTTGATCACCTATCCATTAAAAGAGACTGAGTAGAAAAAGGAATAACATAAATTGTTAACTCACAACTTGGAAATATTGTCGTCAGTTATGACAGACATTATGAAGTAATTTACCAAAATTAATTTATAGATACGAATACAAAGATGATTTCTTTTTAATTAGGAAGAGATAATAATGAGGCCTTTTTGAAACCAGCTTCTCCTTACCTTATCCCACTTTCACAGCATTCTAGCTGATGAGTTTATCTTCGCAGTGCATTAAAAAAATTAAAAAAATAAAAAAAAAAACTACAGTTACTTCATAAGTGAAATTGAGTTCAAAGGGCGTGATTTAATTTGATATTGCAACCACCAGGTGTTTAATTCAGTCACACATCGTTATAAAACATTTCTCCATCACAGGAATCCAGCTTACTGCAGGTTGAATCATGTTTCCTGATAGGTATTTTTGTTCAGTGCCTGTTTCTCACAGCTCTTATATCAGAAGTAGGTAACATGATGAGGCAAAAACTCATTTTTGCTTAAATGTTAATGTGTTTTGTTTACCTGCTAAGTATCACTTATGTGATGGATGGTTCTAGTTCAATATTATGCACATGTGCACTCTTTGAGAAACTAGATATTGTGACATGTAAAATAAAACAAAACGGGTACATAGACCTTTAAAAGTAAATGGAAACTTGAAATCTGCCTGAACTTGATGAGAAACCAACAAAGTGTTCACATTCCACTAACAAAATCTGAGAGAGATTATCTCTGGACTGGTTAAACTTAATGTAAACATCGCTGTCACCTTTCAGAAGACATTCTGCATGTTGAAACAAAATATACCTGTACATTGTCAGCAGGTAGCAATTATTTCTTATACATAACTGGGTACACAAGGCCATCTATATCCAGAGGAAAATATAAAACACTTCAGGGAGAAAATTAAAAATATCCAAATATTATAGTCAGTTTCCGGTACTTGAAGTTGTGGCTAATTTTGTAAACCACCTTTTAGACCTTTGATCAAAATATTAAAACAATAGGATTTTTAAATCCTTTTTTTTTTTTTTTTTTTTTTTGAGGCGGAGTTTCACTCTGTTACCCAGGCTGGAGTGCAATGGCACGATCTCGGCTCACCTCAACCTCCGCCTCCTGGGTTCAGGCAATTCTCCTGCCTCATTCTCCTGAGTAGCTGGGATTACAGGCACGCGCCACCATGCCCAGCTAATGTTTTGTATTTTTAGTAGAGACGGGGTTTCACCATGTTGACCAGGATGGCCTCGATCTCTTGACCTCGTGATCCACCCGCCTCGGCCTCCCAAAGTGCTGGGATTACAGGCGTGAGCCACTGCGCCCGGCAGATTTTTAAAATCTTAATGTGCACTCAGTTTATTGACCAATTACTATGTACCATGTGTCAAACTAAATAATGTACATTGCCTTAATCTATACAACAACCCTTTAAGCTATGTAGTATTATTATTCTAATTTTAAAAATGAAGGAATGAGATTTGCTCAAGGTCATGGGGCCAGTGACAGCATGATGTCAAACGAGTCATTTTCTAGATCCTAGGTCTGCATATCCTATCTACCTCTATTCTTCGGAATAGGCAAGTGATTCCTTTCAACCTAATTAATATGCCAAGAGCTTCAAAACAGATTATCTATAGAAACTTCTCCAGCCTTGCCTCTAAGCTTGATTGACCTCTTTAGGCACTCCTCTGTTTCCAATTTTTAGTTGATAGGTTAATATCAATTTTTCTATTGTAAAAGGAGTGAGCATTTGGGCAATGCCACCTTTACTAGTCTATCACTTGTAGTTCCCACCCTTAACTTGGGAAAGCAAGGTACCTCTAATCTCCTCAACTGCCATGAACTGGAGAAGAGGAATAGCCCTGCTTTAAGAATGCTACTCTTTTAGGCCAATCACAGAGGCTCACTCCTGTAATTCCAGCAATTTGGGAGGCAGAGGCAGGTAGATTGCTTAAGCTCAGGAGTTCAAGACCAGCCTAGGCAACATGACAAAACCCTGTCTCTACAAAAATAAGAAATTAGCTGGGCATGGTAGTGTGCACCTGTAGTCTCGGCTGCTTGCGAGGTTGAGGAGGGAGGATTGCCTGAGCCTATGGAGTAGAGGTGACAGCGAGCCGTGATCCCAGCACTGCACTCCAGCCTAGGTAACAGAATGAGACTCTGTCTCAAAAAAAAAAAAAAAAAAAAAGCTTCTCTTTTCCAAAGGTGACTGAACCTTTTCCCATACTGTCCATTTCTTATATCAAGATAAAAAAAAAATGGTGACAAGTGACTTTTCTGCTTTCTGGTGCCTCTCAGAAAGTCTAACAGAGAAGTGACACCGACAGCTGCTGGCTTTTCTGACAGAATGTGTGGGATGTGAAACAGCTTTTATTCCCAGATGTGGGCCTTAGTCATCCAACCATGCATTTGGCAATTAACACTATTCTGTTATACAAATTTGTGACTAACATAGAAAAATAATTCTTAAAATTTAGCAAGCATCAAAATCACCCGGAGGGGCTTCTTAAACCGTAAATCGCTGGGGCTCACCCTCAGAGTTCAGACTGGGTTTCAGGTAGGGCCTGAGAATTTGCTTTTTTTTTAAATTGTACTTTAAGTTCTGGGGTACATGTGCAGATCTTGCAGGATTGTTGCATACGTACACACATGCCATGGTTGCTTGCTGTCTGTATCCCCCGTTGCCTACATCAGGCATTTCTCCCAAAGTTATCCCACCCCAGCTTCCCCAAACCCCCATTCCTCCCCTAGTCCCCCAACCCCCAACAGACCCCAGTGTGTGACGTTCCCCTCCTTGTGTCCATGTGTTCTCATTGTTCAACACTCTCCTATCAGTGAGAACATGTGGTGTTTGGTTTTCTGCTCTTGTATCAGTTTGCTGAGAATGATGGTTTCCAGATTCATCCATATCCATACAAAGGACATGAAATCATCCTTGTTTTTATGGCTGCATAGTATTCCATGGTATATATGTGCCACATTTTCTTTGTCCAGTTTATCACTGATGGGCTTTTGGGTTGGTTCCAGGTCTTTGCTATTGTAAACAGTGCCACAAGGAACATATGTGTGCATGTGTCTTTATAATAGAATGATTTATAATCCTTTGGGTATATACCCAGTAATGGGATTGCTGGGTCTAATGGAATTTCTATTTACAAGGCCAACAAACATATAAAAAAAATGCTCATCACTGTTCATTAGAGAAATGCAAATCAAAACCACGTTAAGATACCATCTCATGCCAGTTAGAATGGCGATCATTAAAAAATTCTGGAGACAACAGATACTGGAGAGGATGTGGAGAAATAGGAACACTTTTAAACTGTTGGTGGGAGTGTAACTTAGTGGAAGACAGTGTGGCGATTCCTCAAGGATTGAGAATTTGCCTATTAAACAAGTTCACGGGTAATGCTGATGTGGCTGATCCAGGGGCCACTAGTTTAGAACCGCTGGTATATCCTAAACCTAGTGCATACTACATACATCTTCTAAAAAATGATGACTCTTCTGTCTTGTCGCTTGTTTGTTAATATCCACAAGTGTTAAGACTTCACTGATTATATTTTATATACCATAAAAATAGTTAATGTGCCTTATGTTTCTTTTCTATTCCCTTACATAATAAGTGTTTAAAATACACATAGGTTTATTAACATTTACGTTGCCAGATTTGAGGGTAATAACCACAGAGATCTGGTGTGCATTTTATGCTCACATACTGTTACGATCATGTATCTTTTGCATTATAGAATTTTCCATTATCAAAAGGAAAACAATCATAATGTTAATAAATATGCTAACATGTTCTATATGAGATTAATTTTGCTTAATTATTTTTATACTAACAGGCACAAGGTCTTTGTTTAACAAAACGAAATGCTAATGAAATAGATTATTGGACATCTATTTTCGTTGTAAGATTTAAAGGCATTTTAAATTATGTGGGGTTTCTTTTCTGATATCCATACTCAATATTCTTATAAAAAAATCTGACATTGGTTTTATTGAATTTATAGTGATTACATTAAAAATTGTGGGTAAATCCTGAACTTAAAGGAAAGATTATCAGAACCTTAGCTACACCAGTAGTGGCAACAAGGCTCTGTTATCAAGTGTGTTAATTATTTATTCACACCTGGTTCACCACTGATTAACAAAACCTATTAAGGCCTTCCCTTGAAGACCTTGCTGTTGACATGTATTTGCAGCTGTTGATTTTTTTTCCAAATTAGCACATTATGTGTTTGGAAAACAGACAAAAAACAGCTGCAGTGTCTGAATGCATTTATTATGTACTTTTCTGAAATGCTATTTAGGTTTACTAGTAAATGATGAAGTCAGAGTGAAATGCACTGTTAACTCTGCACTTACAGCACTTATGGGTCTAGCAGAAGCCGAATGCTAAGGGAGTTACAGTAAAATTTCAGCCTTCACTTTGGGAATAGATTTCACAAATTTCAGAAGCCAACTGTTCAATAATATGCATAAACACTAGTGACACCCTATAGCAATCTCTCTTTCAGGTGAGCAAGGTCTAGTAAAGAGGTGAAAGCTGTTAAAAATGCACATGCCTTCAGATGGACTTAAATGTTTATTAAAATAACATTACTTTGACTTTCATATTATGCTATGCTGAATGCTTTATGGGTTTATAGTCCCTCACAGCCACCGAGCTCCAGGTTAGAGTAATAAAATATTATTTTTAAAGGCTCTGTTAATAACTGAAAAACATTATTTTATATTTAAGGTCTTTATGCTTGCTGCTTTATTGCAGCAACAAATCTTCCTGGAGTAAAATATCTGGCATTTAGCAGTTTAGAAATCATTGTCTCTCCAAAGTGCTGCTATCAACCTAGACACAGGACAACTTTCGGAAATTCAAGGGATTCTCCTTCATCTTCCAATATTGTGCAGACTAATTCCTCTCATCCAAAAAGTAAATAAGACAAGAGGTCTTACATATATTTACTTATTTACTTGTATTTACAAGGGGTCTTAATTACTTATATTTCTTGAGAAAAGGGGTCTGAGTCAAATTTCCAATTGCATCTGCTTTGCCTTTACCCTAAACTCCAAAATAAAAAAAAAATTAAAAAAAGCAAACCCACACAAACACAAATGATTCCTTCTTATTTTTTCTCTATTACAAGCCCTATTTTCCAGCGTGGAAGCTATTGCTTGGAGGACAGCCTGCGGAACAGGAGGGAACATTTCTGTTACCACAGCAAGCCCTGACAATCCAACTTTCTTCCTGTTCCTAGTTCTGTGAAGTGGTACAAAGCTTTTTCAACTTTTAAGACTGAAAATATGCACATTCTTCTTTATCAGAGACAGGTGTTATCTAATTAGCATTCTCTATTTATTTCATGGTGCTTGTCACAGACATGCTTACCAAATCAGACATACACACCTGTCTATGTTATTAATTATGCCGAAAAATACCAAATAGTTTTAAAAAGCCAGTAACATATTGTAGGCCCCCAGCCCTTTGTTCGTACTGTCTCCCTAACCTGAAGCAAACTTAACATGATTCTTTACCTGCGTGACATTTCGCTATGTCAACTAAGTTGTTGAATGCACGCAAGATAAACAGATGCCATCTACCTTCAAGCAGAAGAGGAATTTATAAGTAGCCAATAGACTTACTGGAAAACTAGACCCAGAAAACCAAGAAAAATCAAAGCACCACACACCATCGCAAAAGAATTTACTTCATCTTTGTCTAATTTGTTCCATATAAAAAATTTTAGCTAAGGAATTTTTGATAGACAAAGTCATTCATCAAAGTGCACTTCATGCCAGTTGGCATGGAGATGTCTGTACTTTGGGAGGTAAGATGTTTCTTTTTGCCAGAAAATACAGAATTGAGAATGCCCCCAAAATTAGAAAGGAGATTGTAGACTTGTAGGCAGAGAATAACAAGTGCACTCATTATTTTTCAAGGCCCACCTCAAGCTTCAACTCCTAAATAAAAATTTTCCTAGCCATTTCAACTTCATTGATTTTTCTCGTCTAGGAATCGCTGCATTATTTAAAGTCTGTGTCATTCAGTTTAACACTTATATATGTAAAGTTAATTCATAATTTTCCACATTTTATAGGTTTGCCTTTTCAGGAAGATGGCTAGGTCCTTGAGAACAAAACACATGTTTTAAACTTGTATATTTTATCACAACATATAACTCACTTCAAGTAGAAATAGTAGGGTGATTGATGGTTAGATTTAAACTGGGCACAAATGCTTCTTACCAAGTATGGCATCTTTAAGACAATATGCAAATAAAATTGTTTCTAAATGATACTGTTAGAGCAAAATATTTATTTCTGGAAAACTTTATGAGACATTCTTCACAATGATGACTGTTTGTGTAAACAACTTGTGTTGTGAGACACTAAGTATAAAGTGAATTTATGTATATATTATTCCCTAGTCTTTAATAAATTCTGGGAGATGATGTTAGGCAGCTTCTGAAATGGCCCCGAGTGCTCCCTGACTCCTGTTACATATGCTTCTGTGTAATAACCCCTCCTTGATTTTCTTCTAATGAATGTGGCAAAAGAGATGGGATGTCAATTCTAAAATAAAGTTATGAAAGATTGCAACTTTGATTTTGTTCTCTCTTTCTAGCTCTCTCTCTCTGATTTTCTCCCTTGCTCACGTTTCTAACTTACTTGCTCTTATAGAGCAAGTTCTCATATTTTGAGCTATTCTGTGGAGCAGCCCAAGCAGCAAGGAACTAAGGGCAGCCTTTCTCCAAAAGTAGGCAAAGAACGGATGACCTTTGTCTACCGCTTCAATAGATACTGAATCTTACCCTCCACCATGTGAATGCGCTTAGAAGAAACTCCTTCCCTAGTTGAGCCTTGAGATGACTACTGCCTAGCCAACACCTTGACTTTAGCTTGTGAAAGGTCCTGAAGTACCGAACCAACCCAGCTAAGCCTTCACTAAACTCCTGATCCAAAGATCCAAAACAACAACTGTGAGATGTTAAATGTCATTTCAAAGCCATTAAGTTTCTAGTAATTTATTATGTAGCAATAAAAATCTCTTACACATAGAGGCAAGATGGCCGAATAGAACGGTTTGGGTCTGCAGCTCCCAGCATGACCAATGCAGAAGGTGGGCGATTTCTCTATTTCCAGCTGAGGTACCCTGTTCATCTCATTGGGACTGGTTAGGCAGTGGGTACAGCCCACCCTCCTGGTTAGGAGGGCGAGCAGAAGCAGGGCGGGGTGATGCCTCACCTGTGAATTGCAAGGTGCTGGGGACCTCCCTCCCCTAGCTAAGGAAAGCCATGAGGGACTGCACTGTGTGGCCCAGATACTACACTTCTCCCACTGTTTTTGCAATCTGCAGACCAGGAAATTCCTTCGTGTGCCTATGCCACTAGGACCTTGGGTTTCAAGCACAAAGCTGGGCAGCTGTTTGGGCAGACACCAAGCTAGCTGCAGTTATGTTTTCATACCCCAGTGGCACCTGGAACCGCAGTGAGACAGAATCGTTCACTCCCCTGGAAAGGGGGCTGAAGTCAGTTAGCCAAGTGGTCTCACTCAGCAGTTCTCACTCCCATGGAGCCCAGAAAGCTAAGAACCACTGGCTTGAAATTCTCACTGCCAGCATAGCAGTCTGAAGTCCACCAAGCAGACCTAATAGATATCTACAGAACTCTCCACCTCAAATCAACAGAATATTCATTCTTCTCAGCACCACATAACACTCACCCTAAAATTGACCACATAATTGTAAGTAAAACACTCCTCAGCAAATGCAAAAACAGAAATCACAACAAACAGCCTCTCAGACCACAGTGCAATCAAATTAGAACTCAGGATTAAGAAACTTACTCAAAACCACACAACTACTTGGAAACTGAACAACCTGCTCCTGAATGACTAGTAGGTAAATAACGAAATTAAGGCAGAACTAAGGAAGTTCTTCGAAACCAATAAGGACAAAGAGATAATGTACCCGAATCTTTGGGACACAGTTAAAGCAGTGTTTAGAAGGAAAACTTATAGCACTAATGCCCACATCAGAAAGTGGAAAAGATCTAATATCAACACCCTAACATCACAATTAAAAGAACTAGGAAAGCAAGAGCAAACAAATTCAAAAGCTAGCAGAAAACAAGAAATAACTAAGATAAAAGGAGAACTGAAGTAGCTAGAGACATGAAAAACCCTTCAAAAAAAATCAGAGAATCCAGGAGTTGGTTATTGGAAAAGCTTAACAGAATGCATAGACCACAGGTCAGACTAATAAAGAAAAAAAAAGAGAAGAATCAAATAGACACAACAAAAAATGATAAAAAGTGATATCACCATTGATCCCACAGAAATACAAACTACTATCACAGAATGCTATAAACGCCCCTACGCAAATAAACTAGAAAACCTAGAAGAAATTGATAAGTTTGTGGACACATACACCCTCCCAAGACTAAACAAGAAAGAAGTCAAATCCCTGAATAGACCAATGTCAAGGTCTGAAATTGAGTTAGTAACTAGTAGTGTACCAATAACAAAAAAAAGCCCAGTACTACACAGATTGACAGCCACATTCTACTGGAGGTACAAAGAGAAGCTGGTACCAATCTTTCTGAAACTATGCCAAAAACTAGAAAAAGAGAGAATCCTCCCTAACTCATTTTATGAGGACAGCATCATCCTGAACCAAAACCTGGCAGATACACAACAAAAAAAGAAAATTTCAGGCCAGTAGCCCTGATGAACATCAATGAGAAAATCCTCAATAAAATACTGGCAATCTGAATCCAGCAGTACATCAAAAAGCTTATCCACCATGATCAAGTCGGCTTCATCCCTGGCATCCAATGCTGGTTCAACATACGCAAATCAAAAAATGTAATCCATCACATACACAGAACTAACGGTAAAAACTACACAATTATCTCAATAGATGCAGAAAAGTCCCTCGATAAAATTCAACACCACTTCATGCTAAAAACTCTCAATAAACTGAGTATTGATGGAACGTATCTCAAAATAATAAGAGCCATTTATGGCAAGCCCATAGCCAATATTATACTGAATGGGCAAAAACTGGAAGCATTCCCTTTGAAAACTGGCACAAGACAAGGATTCCCTCTCTCACTACTCCTATTCAACATAGTATTGTAAGTTCTGGCCAGAGCAATCAGGCAAGAGAAAGAAATAAAGAGTATTCAAATAGAAAGAGAGGAAGTCAAATTGTCTCTGTTTGCAGATGACATGACTGTATATTTAGAAAATCCCATCATCTCAGCCCAAAATCTAAAGCTGACAAGCAAACTCAGCAAAGTCTCAGGATATAAAATCAATGTGTGACAATCACAAGCATTCCTATACTCCAATAACAGAGAGCCAAATAGTTAGTAAACTCCCATTCCCAATTGCTACAAAGATAATTAAATACCTAGATATACAACTTCCAAGGAAAGTGAAGGACCTCTTCAAGGAGAACTACAAAGCTCAAAGAAAAAAGAGAGGACACAAACAAATGGAAAAAAGTCCATGCTCATGTTTAGGAAGAATCACTATAATGAAAATGGCCATACTGCCCAAAGTAATTTATAGATTCAAGGCTATTACCATCAATCTCATTGATTTTCTTCAAAGAACTAGGAAAAACTACTTTAAATTTCATATGGAACCAAAAAAGAGTCCATATAGCCAAGACAATCCTAAGCAAAAAGATCAAAGCTGGAGGAATCACACTACCTGACTTCAAACTATACTGCAAGAATACACTAACCAAAACAGCATGGTACTGGTACCAAAACAGATATATAGACCAATGGAACAGAATAGAGGCTGCAGAAATCATATCACACATCTACAACCATCTTATCTTCCACAAACCCAACAAAAACAAGCAATGGGAAAAGGATTTTCTATTTAATAAATGGTGTTGGGAAAACTGACTAGCCATATGCAGAAAACTGAAACTGGAACACTTCCTTACACCTTACACAAAAATTAACTCAACATGGATTAAAGCCTTAAATGTAAAACCTTGAACCATAAAAACTCTAGAAGAAAACATAGGCAATACTATTCAGGACATAGGCATGGGCAAAGACGTCATGACTAAAACATCAAAAGCAATGGCAACAAAAGCCAAAATAGAAAAATGGGATATAATTAACTAAAGATCTTTCCACAGCAAAAGAAACTATCATCAGAGTGAACAGGCAACCTATAGAATGGGAGAAAATTTTTGCAACCTATTCATCTGACTAAGGTCTAATATTCAGAATCTATAAGGAAATTAAACAAATTTACAGGAAAAAAGAAACCATCAAAAAGTGGGTGAAAGATATGAACAGACACACTCAAATGAAGACATTTATGCAGCCAACAAACATATGGCAAAAAGCTCGTTATCACTGGTCATTAGAGAAATGCAGTGAGATACTATCTCACACCAGTTAGACTACAATCACTAAAAAGTCTGGAAACAACAGATGCTGGCATATATGCAAAGAAATGGGAACGCTTTTAAACTGTTGGCGGGAGTGTAAATTACTTCAACCATTGTGGAAGACAGTGTGGTGATCCTTCAAGGATCTAGAAATACCATTTGACCCAGCAATCCCATTACTGGGTATATACCTAAAAGATTATAAATCATTATACTATAGAAACACATGCACACATGTTTATTGCAGCACTACTCACAATAGCAAAAACTTGGAACCAACCCAAATGCCCATCCATAATAGACTGGATAAAGAAAATGTGGCACATATACACCATGGAATACTATGCAGACATTAAAAAGAATGAGTTCAGGTTCTTTTCAGGAATGTGAATGAAGCTGGAAACCATAATCCTCAGCAAACTAACACAGGAGTAGAAAACCAAACATGCCGTGTTCTCACTCATAAGTGGGAGTTGAACAATGAGAACACATGGACACAGGGAGGGAACGTCACACACTGGGACCTGTTGGGGGGTGGGGGACAAGGGGAGGGAGAGCATTAAGACAAATACCTAATGCATGCCAGACTTAAAACCTAGATGATGGGTTGATAGGTGCAGCAAACCACCATGGCACATGTACACTTACGTAACAAACTTGCACATTCAGCACATGTATTCCAGAACATAAAGTAAAATTTTAAAAAATCTCTTAGAGATCATAGTTAGAAATAGTAATATTTCATCTACTTATAATATTTTATGTTTTTATTGGGGCATACTTAGATAAAGTAAACTGCATAAAGTATACAATTTGACAAATTTTGTCAGGTTATACCTGTAAAATCATCTCCACAATCAAGAAAATTAAATGTAAACATCAGCTCCAAAAGTTTCCACATGTCCTGTATTAGGTAGGGTTATCCAGAGAAACAGAGTTAATAAGGTAAAGATGTAAATAGAAAGGAAATTATTATAAGGGATTGGCTCACATGATTATGGAGGCTAAGCAAACTCATGATCCTCTGTCTGCAAGCCGGAGGTACAGGAAAGTGGTGGTATAGTTCTACTCCAAACCTGAAGGTCTGAGAACCTTGGAACCAATGGTACACGCTCTAATCCAAAGGCAAAAACCCAATATCCAGCAGTTCTAATGTCTGAAGGCAGGAGAAGATTGATGGCCCAGCTGAAGCAGAGATAAATCCATTCATCCTCAACCTATTGTTCTATTCTTGCCATCAAAGGATTGAATGATTGATGCCCGCTCCTGTTGTTGACCTCTGACCTTCTTTACTCAGTCTACTAATTCAAATGTTAATCTCACTGCAAGGCAGTGATAGGCATGCCCACAAGTAATATTTTACCAGGTATTTGGACATCCCCTAAACTTGTCAAATTGATGTACTAAATTAACTGTCACATGCTCCTTTAGAACCTCTTCTGCCTGTCCTGCCATTCTCTTGTCTGTCCACGGGCAACTGCTACTCATTTTTTGTCCCTACAGATTAGTTTGCATTTTAGAGAGTTGTATATAAATGGAATCACATGATATATCCTCTCTTTTATCCAGCTTCTTATCCTCAGTATAATGATTTGAAGTTTCAAATTGTTGTGTGTATCAATAAATCATTGCTTTTTATTGCTGAGTAAGATTATGTTGCATGCATATGTGACATTTGTGCATAATTTTCTGTATGACTGTACATATTTTTTCATTTGATTTCATTTCCCTTAGGCCAAAATTTAAAAGTGAAATTGCTCATCTATAGCCTCTATGTTTAACTTGTTAGAGCAACTAACAAACTAATTTCCAAAGTGTTTATCATTTTATATTACAAACATGAGTTTATTAGTTTCTGTTGCTCCATATTCTCACCACCACTTAGTATGGTAAGTGAAATATTTTTAAAGATATGAAAACTCACATAAAATATTCACTTGTATTTAATCTAAAGAATGGATATGGATATAACAAGTCACAATATAGATCCTCGAGTTCATGAAAAATATGACTCCTATTTCTAGGATGATTTTTAGGTGAAATTTTTATGTAAAAAGGAAAAAGAGATGAAGGGTACTTAATTTGAAGGACTCAAGCTAGAAATACACTAATCAAATTTTCAAACATTTGGCCGTCTTTGTTCCCTATTTCTCCCACTGTTAATTGATGAGAAAATAAGATAATTAATATTGATAAGAAAAGCATCACTCCCACTGATTCTTCCATACCTTATAGCCACTTGAATTTCAAAGTAACAAGTAAATACATCAGACAGCCTCTATTTCTTCAAAATAAAACAATTACTTCTCAATGATGATTTTATGGCTGGATTGGTAGGGACTTGTGGGCAAGTAGAATAAGAGAAAGAATTTAAGAATCTTTTTTATTCCTATAAACTAGACTGTGAACTTGGACATTTAGGAAGTGTTGGTCAAAAACACCATGAAAACAAGTAATATGTGTTCTCTATGCAATCCCGGGTTTCTGCATTAACAGCTCTGTAAGAAGACTGGATTTGTTTTCTTTCATGAGTGAGTAAAAATAATGGACCAGTTGTAAATACAAATGTATTTGATTTAATATAGCAGATATATTTATATATCTATTTAATATAATAGATACAATTTTATTGTTGTAGACTTGAATTAAAGAAAACTTATAAAATATAAATGTATTTGATTGAATATAATAGATATATTTCTAAAATGTGTACACATAGACTGTCATTGCCTGAGTTTCTTATAAAAAATTACAGTATATAATAGAGGGGTAAAAAAAATAGTGAAACAGAAAAGAATGAGAAGAGTAGCACTAGCTTGTTGATGAGCTGTGAAATTAAATCAATAGCACATGTGTCCATTCAGCCAAGTGGGACATCTTCAGGTATGCTAAATGGAGAAATCATGCCTCAGGGTGGTCCGCAGGAAGAACAGAAGAGAATGATACATCTACCCAATTCTCTCCCCTTGCCTATTTCCATTAGTCAATTTTTTTCTGACAGTAGGTTAATTCCACTGTGTTTCTGGCTGCTTCATCTGAATAAGGCAAGTGGCCTTTCTCAAGGCAAGATTACACATCCGTAGGTATGACAGTTCATTCAGGTTTTGGGGAAGGATACAAAGACTCTGGTGTGGAACTGTCTAGCCTCAGTGGCGGAACGCTTCAGGTTAGAGTAGTTGCCTGTCTAGCAAAGCCTCAAATCTGAAAGTTCTTGAGGCAATGCCAAGGGAATCAAAGAAAGTACATGAAATGTGTCATGGAATTTCTATGAATCAAGACTATTTTAAAGGCAATACAGTAAAGCAATGACGTTTTGGTGTGTATCAGCATCATTTGTAGATTTTGCTTAAATCCCAGGTATCTGAACCAAGTGATTCATCAGGGAAAAGTCACTCTTTAAGAAATCGTCAAGGTTGTTTTAAGATATAAATAATTATCCCTTAATTCACTTGTTTCAAGAAAACAAATTTTTATCTCTATTTCTTAGTGAGGGCCACCTTCACATTATATATCTTTCAAATCTTTATGTGACTTTTTGAGCTTTTCCAAAACAATAAGAATTCAAAGGAATACTAAAACGAAATGGACAGTGTAAAATTACGTCTCTTTTTACTCAATACATAAATGCAGACACACATAAAACCATTGCATGCTAAGTAGAGGTACAAAGCTATTACTCCCAGTTTACAGGAAACTTTACTTTTTACCAGGGTCATTTTAATTGTAATCACCTCTAGACAACTAAAATTTAATTCAATTTCAAAAATATTTAAATTTCTGCCAACTCTTCAAGCAGATTCATTCTATATAAAAAATATACCCATGTATCATTTTTCTAGGTTTTTTTTTTTTTTTGTAACTGGTCCATTATTATTTACTCACTCATAAGGATAAAATTTTGGAATTATTATTTCATTTTAATCCCAATTTATATGCTCTACACAGTAAAGATTAAAGCAACTGTGTTTTGATTTTTTGTTTGTTTGTTTTAATTTTCATGTGTAAAATGTAAACTGAATACTACCTTTGCTTTTAAGAAAGCACATTTTCATTTTATTTTCAAATAAACAACAGTGCCACTGAATTTCATTATGTATTATATATATAAAGGCTGTCATACGGACTTCAAGCTTTTATTTTAAATCTCAATCCTTCTGTGGAAAGAGGTAGTTTCCTTCTAAAAATCATAAATCTACCCACAGGAAAACAACAAAGAAAAAGACCGTTTGATTTTTTTAAGCAGGAATGTCAACTCTATATATAGGAAAATTTAATTGGTTGCAAATATTGAGTCAGATTCTCAAACATTCAGCAGGGTCTGATTGCAGATAATTTTAACACTCTGTTAACTTTTTCATACACAATTTCCCTCTTGTATAAACTTCTTGCAAAATATTAAATGTCATACTTTTAGTTGTTGGAAAGTGTTAAACTTTAATCAATAAATGAGCCATTATTTTAATTTTTCTAGTAACACACAGCAATTTTTACTTTTTGAGCTCCTTTGCAATTTTTAAATATTTTTGTGGTTTTGCAGTGTCTTGTATCATGAACCCTGTATGTTTAAAAAATAGCAACTGATGAAAATGATGATGATAATGATAATAATAATGTGTTCATGATTTTGGTAGCTCTCACATGCACATTTTTTAGAAGTTCTTAGTGTATAATATGCTGCTTATTCTTTTGATAAGAGTTTTTTGCTATTTCCATTACTCACATATGCTTTGAATCATCTACATAGCTAATTTTGCATTTGTGTTTGAGAACTTTAGTTTCCAAATCCATAGAGGAGAGCTTTTCATCCTTACATTCTTATTTCAGATCCTCACTTTAAGATTTCATTGTAAAATAAGACATATTTGACTATTTTGGATCTATAAATACATAGGATTTTCTAAGAAACTGTGAATTCTTCCTGTATTCTCCATTTGGAAAAAGCCAATCTGCTCTTTCTTGGAGAAAGATACCATGCTTTACATATGTAAAATACTATCATATGGAATTTAATGACATTTTTATGAGATTTTTACGACTCTATAATGTCCTAATAGGAAAAGCTCCATTCCAAAGACAGAGGTTATGGACTCCCTAAGACAAATACTACCTCTGCCACATACACATGTGATATGTTTATGTGACAGTGTGCAAGTTTCTGATGACATATAAGAGTAGGCTCATACCTTTCATAATATATTAAAATATATGAAAGTATAAGTTACACATAGGAATTCACACTTTGATATTATTTTTCACTATGATTTTTGCCTGATAGACTTTCCCAGATTCACTTATAGTACAATATTTACTACTAACAGAAACAAATTTTATGCAATTATGCAAAATAGAAAGGAAAAACAACGCTATATTATATGTAGGATGCTGTGTATTCTCTAACTGTCCCTTTAAAGTTTACTAAGTTCAAATTAAAACTGAAGCTTGGTCAGTATTGCTTTTTTAAAAAACATATATATCCAATGATACTCATTTGTGTATTTCTGAGCCTTAGATGAACAAATAAATCATTCTTCCTAAGTTGAAACACTAAATATATAATACAACTATGAAGTAAATAAATATTTATCAAGCACTAAGTATGTGCCAACCATTGTGTTAGGCCACAGGGGTATATGGAACTTAATTTATACTAATGATTTTGAGATTTACTTATCTAACTATATGTGTAAGGAAAAAAATTATGATACAAGTTAGGAGTGATAATTTCTATGGGCGTATATTTATGGGAAGAATGCTCTCTAAGTAGAGAAAGGGCTAGAAAAAGAGTATAAAAAGAAAAGCCCTACAAAGAGTATAAAACTGGAGATATTACACAAATACCTCCCTGTTGACATCTTCCCTTACTGGCTTTCCCTGTCTCTAGATATGTTTAAACCACCGCATAGAATTTAGCATGTGGCTATGTGTATTTTACATCTGCTTCCTTGCTCATAAACCAGTTACAATTTACAAATGATACAAATACAAGATAGGAAAGCCCCTCTCATCCTAGTTTCCTGAATGACAATTTGAAATATGACGTCCTAGCTTACTGTGTTAGGCACCTACCATAAATGAGAAAGCAAATTTTACTGGTCTGTTTTCAGACATGTTGGTCTCAGGATTCCTTCGATCTCTTAAAAACTATTGAGGACCCTAGGGAGGTTTTTTGTATGTAGGTTTTATCTATTAATAATTACTGTGTTTCAAATTAAAATAAAAATTAAAGCAATCATAAGCACAAAAAAACAAAGCTGGAGGCATCACATTACCTGACCTTGAATTATACAATAAGGCTAAAGTAACTAAAACAGCATGGTACTAATATAAAAATAAACACAGAGATTAATGAAACAGACTAAAGAACCCAGAAATAAAGCTGCATGCCTATAGTCAACTGAATGACACTGGACCCCTATCTCTCACCATATACAAAAAATCAACTGAAAGTAGATTAAAGACTTAAAAGGAAGACTTGAAAAAACAGAAACAGTAGAAGAATACCTACATAAATTTTTTTGACATCAGACTAAGGCAAATAATTTATGACTAAGACCTCAAAAGCACAACCAACAGAAACAAAAAAATAGACAAATGAGGCTCCAACTAAAAACCTCTGCATAGCAAAAGAAATCAAGACAGTGAACAGAACCTATGGAATGGGAGAAAATATTTGCAAACTAGCATCCAACAGGAAACTGCTATACACACAAGGAAATCAAACAACTCAACAACAACAAAACAAATGACAGAGGCAGGAGGCGGACAGGAGCAGGTTTCTGGTGAAAGCTCACCTTCACGCCAAAAAGCCCAAAACCCATGTCCCAAAGCAAGAACTTCTGTTGCTGTTTGCCTGCTTTTTCCTGATTTGTTCTTTCTAAAGATATACCATTTTGTCAATCAAATGTTGCCTTTTCCAAAACTACATATGGCCCACCCCATACCCCATCGTGTGTCTATAAAGACCCCAGACTCAGTTGATAGAGAAGAGAGAAGTGGCTTGACTGGAGAGAGGAAGCTTAACTTCTTAGAGATGGCTGGACTTCAGTGGAGAGATGGTTAGACTTCAGGGAAGAGCTGACCAGACCACTAGGGAAAACTACCTGCTCATCCTGTCCCCACTCCAGCTCCCCTTTCCAGCACCCCTCTCCACAGAGAGCCATTTCCATCACTAAATAAAATTATGCACCTTCAGTATCCTTCAAGTATCCACATGACCTCATTCCTCTTGAACACTGAACAAGAGCTAGGGACCCACCGAGTGCAAGTGCCCAAAAAAGGCTGCCACACTGGCCCTTTGCCCTTGCCAGTGGAGGGCAGCTGCCCCACGCAATAAGGCAAGGGGCCAACTGAGCTAATAACATATTACTGTCTGAGAACAGTAGAGCTAAGAGAGCATTGTAACAGCTAAGAGAGCATTGTAACATGCCTTCTGGTCTTTCGGGTCACCAGCACCCCCAACTGGGCACTGCCACGGGCTCTGTATGGAGCTTGCTCCTGCTGGTGTCTGGAGCAGCCAGACTTGCTCACTTATGTGCTCACTCTTGCAAGGGGTTGAGCATGGCCAGCTGAGTAAATAGGACATCCCTGTCACAAGTCCAACAAAGAGGTCATGAAAAAATCCTCCATCACAAATAACTCTATTTAAAAATGGACCAAGGATATGCGTAGAAATTATGCAAAAGAAGATATACAAATGGCCAACTCATTTATACATACGTACATACATATATACACATACATACAGCCCATATATGGTAAATATTACATAAATATGTATGCAATGGAATATGATTTAACCATTAAAAATAATGAAATAATGTCTTTTGCAGCAACATGGATGGAATTGGAGGCCATTATCTCAAGGGAAACATCTAAGAAACAGAAAGCCAAATACTGCATGTTCCCACTTACAGGTGAGAGCTAAATAATGTGTACACATGGACATAAAGTCTGGACTCATGAACACATTGGAGAGTCCAAAAGCTGAGAGGATGGGACAGGGGTGAGAGGTAAGAAACTACTTACTAGGTGACGGTTATACATAAAAATCCAGACCTAATTATTCCTCAATATATTCATGTAACAAAACTGCGCTTGTATCGCTTAAATTTATACAAATAGCAAGTAAATAAATAAAATGGAAATTTGTTCAATTGTTTGTATTTAATTAAAATAATATATTTTAATCAATATATTTAACATATTATAATAATTAAAATGCAAAACAAAAAATTAAAAAATATATAATAAGTAAAACAAACAAAAAAAACAATTAGTGAGAAGACCCATCTGAGTCTGTTTGGGCTGTTAAAAAAATACCTTCGAGTGAGTAACTTTTTTTTTTCAGATGGAGTCTCACTCTTTCTCCCAGGCTGGGGTGCAGTGGCGTGATCTCAACTCACTGAAACCTCTGCCTCCCGGATTCAAATGATTCTCCTACCTCAGCCCCCCGAGTAGCTGAGATTACAGACTGGGGCCAGCACATCCACCTAATTTTTGTATTCTTATTATAGATGAAGTTTTGCCATGTTGGCCAGGATGGTCTTGAACCCCTGACCTCGGGTGATCTGCTCACCTTGGCCTCCCAGAGTTCTGGAATTACAGGCATAAGCCACTGCACCTGGCCAGACTGAGTAAATTATAAACAGCAGAAATTTTTTTCTCATAGTTCTAGAGATGGGGAAGTTCAAGATCAGAGTGCCTGCAGATTTAGCATTTGGTGAGGGATTGCTCTGTGGTCATAGATGGCAGCTTCACATTGTCATTGATCCTCACATGATGGAAGGGTAAACAACCTTCCTCAGGCCTCTTTTATAAGTACACCAATGTCATTCATGAAGGCCCCCCAACCTCATTAATTAATTATCTGCTAAAGGCCTTACCTTTTAATACCATCACCTTGAGGGTTAGGATTTGAGCATAAACTTTGGAGGACACAAACCTTAGATCATAGCAAGATCCATTTAATTTAGTTACAAATGCAAATCCTCTTTATGTCTGCCTTCATAGAATAAAATTAGTTTTTCTTATCTGGTTCTGCATCAAATCAGTTGATATGCATTGTTTTAGCATAAGCATATGAAGGAATCTGAGATTGTAAAAATGTGTGGTTGGTAAAAGGACAGTGTTTAAATAGCGTTTTCAGGCAATTAGGTGTCTTCTTCTTTGATGTTAAATAAACATACTCAATGAATTATATTTTATTAAAGGTTAATAAATCTAAAACCATATCAATGAACTCTTTATACTGTTTAATACCTATTATCTATATTGCACTGTGAATGGATCTTTTATTGTCACGATTTTTTAACATGAGTAATTGGTCGTCTGAAAAAAAATGGTTGACTGAGTCATTCAGATCTTAAGCTTTGGCATGTTTTCAATTTTAAAATATTTTTTAAAAATTGCAGGAAGCAGTGGCTCACACCTGTAATTCCAGCACTTTGGGAGGCCGAGACAGGTGAATCACCTGAGGTCAGGAGTTTTGCTCTTGTCTCCCTGGCTGGAGTGTAATGGTGCTATCTCAGCCCACCACAACCTTCTGCCTCCTGGGTTCAAGCAATTTTCTTGCCTCAGTCTCCGGAACAGCTGGGATTACCAGCCTGGCCAACATGGCGAAACCCCATCTCTACTAAAAATACAAAAATTAGCCAGGCATGGTGGCATGTGCCTGTAATCCCAGCTACACAGGAGGCTGAGGCAGGAGAATCCCTTGAACCTGGGAGGTGGAGGTTGCAGAGATCTCACCACTGCACTCAAGCCTGAGAAACAAGAGTAAAACTCTGTCTCAAAATAAATAAATAAATAAATAATAAAACAGAAAAAAACCCACAAGTGTTACTATCACCACCAATCTCATCTGCAAAGTCTTCAGGTATTGGTGGGTGGGGGCTGTCAAACTCCCTGAGGCAAACATATGATTTTCAAAATTCTTTCATTTGAAATCCTGAAATGTATCATTGATCATAAAAGGTCTCTGTTGATTTTCATCAAGTGACAGACTCACTTCATTAATTTTTTAAATGTCTGCCAAGTCTCTAATTTTGAATAGTTTGTCAGTCATTATTCAAGTAAAAATAGAGTTCCATAAAAATGTGCCAATTCAGCTCAAAACTCAAACTAGTGCATAGGTGCTTTTCTTGGAGAAAATCATCCTACTTTGTATGCAGTGGAAGTGCTTTGTGTATTCTTCTCATTGTGTCACACAGAATATTAAAAAGGCATGTATTCAAGGGTCAAAATTTAATTGATAATTTTCACTGCCTCATCAAGTACATTTTCAAAGAACACTGACCTTTTTTTTCTCTTGTGGGAACAAACGAAGAATATAATGCAGTGAAGAATATGATGCCTAATAGTAACTCTGATGCCACTGCCTTTGCCCACAATGTACTATCATGGGTGCAAATGTCAACAAAGTTGAAAAGACAAATGCCATTTTAATATTATTTTGAAACTAGTTTCCTCTCACCAAGACCCTGGAAGGGTCTCAGAGACTTCAGGGTGTCTATGGACCATATTTTGAATACCACCATTATATTGTGTTAAACCTAGATTAGAGGTTGGATGCTACTTCGGCATAACTTTATATCCCAATTAAGGTAAATAAGCAGCAGTTTTACCAACCACAAGACAGGGAGTACTTTTAGTTAAAAAGCAGCACTTGCAAAGGCAAAATTAAAGAAAACTTTACATTTTTGGGCAACAAAAATTATATCTGTGTGACTAGAGTTTAGGGTACACGAGAATGGAGATCAAGTTAAGAATACTCTTGAAAGGTAAAGTGGAAACAGATTTCAAAGGATCTAGAATTCTGTGACAAGTAGTTAGTACTCTATTTTGCAAGCAAGGGAAAAATAAGAATAAAGGGTGTGGGCCTGGCATGGTGGCTCACACTTGCAATCCTAGCACTTTGGGAGGTTAAGATGGGTGGATCACCTGAGGTCAGGAGTTCCAGACCAGCCTCACCAATATTGTGAAACCCCGTCTCCACTAAAAATACAAAAATTAGCCAGGTGTAGTGGCGTGTGACTGTAGTCCCAGCTATTCAGGAGACTGAGGTTTGAAAGTAGAAGGTGGAGGTGGCAGGGAGCCAAGATTGCACCACTGCACTCCAACCTGGGTGAAAGCCAGATGACCTCTCAAAAACAAAACAAAAATATGGCCGGGCGCGGTGGCTCACGCCTGTAATCCCAGCACTTTGGGAGGCCGAGGTGGGCAATCACAAGGTCAAGAGATCGACACAATCCCGGCCAACCTGGTGAAACCCCGTCTCTACTAAAAATACAAAAATTAGCTGGACATGGTGGCACGTGCCTGTGGTCCCAGCTACTCGGGAGGCTGAGGCGGAAGAATCGCTTGAACCCAGGAGGCAGAAGTTGCCGTGAGCCGAGATGGCACCATTGCACTCCAGCCTGGCGACAGAGCGAGACTCTGTCTCCAAAATAAATAAATAAATAAAAGGTAGGGTGACACGATTTCTATGTTAGTAAATAAAATTGAACGTAGTGAAACGGGTGGGGCAATTCAGAAAGGGGCAATAGAAACTGAAAGAGTGAGAAAATGTGAGATACTCGGAAAATGAAATAGGTGGATTCAGGTGAACTACTGGTATGTAGTGTGAATGAGGAAAGAACAGCATTGTTGATGACTAGAATCTTTCATTTTTGAGAAAATTCACATAGTAACTAAAAAATGATACATTTTTACTTTTCAGAAAAATACAGAGAATACAGGAGAAAAAGTTCTGCTTTAAAAAGAAAAAGAAAAACTTTCCTAAAGACTCCATGAAAAAAACTCATGCTTAAATCTCATAGACAAGACCTGAATCTTTAAAGGAATTTCAAAACTTAGCTAGGCACATTGCCACACCTAGAAATTCAATTCAGCAAATATTAACTAAACATCCTCTGTGTGTCGGGCACTGTTATGGGGATTTGTAGATACAATAATAAGTAAAACAGACAAAAATACCTGCACATATGATGCTTATATTCTAGTGATAAGTAACAAACAGTAAGCAATAAGCTTAATAAATGGATAGTACGTTAACATAGTAACTAGTCAGACAAACTCAGCAGGCGAGGGGGATTGGGGTGATAGGCAGGCAGGCAGAGGTTTCAGGTGGGCGTAATTTTTAATAGGGCGGTCTTGGTGGCTTTTGTTGAGTGGATGACATTTAAGCAGAGAGTTACTGAAGGGGAAGAAATTAGCCTTATATCTGCAGGAAGAATCTTTCAGGAAGTGAAAATAGCAGACGCAAAAGCCACTCGTTAGAATCATGCAAAGCACATTACAGAAAGCAAGAAAACCAATGGCTATAACAGATAATATCCAGCTGGGAAAAGGAGTAAGAGATGGAGTCAGAGAAGTAACAGGAGACTAGATCATGCAGGGCTCCTTGGAATACTGCGTAAGAACTTTACCTTGTCCTGTGACTAGAAGAAAGCATTTTGGACAGAGAAATTACAGGTAACTCAAGAGGATCATTCTGGTTAACACCAGGGCTGTTAGTAAGAATGGGGAGAAGAACGTATAAGGTAAGCAACAATTTTTTTACCATATCTAGTGCCTAGTGGTAAGGACACCGTGGATACATAATTCTTATTGATTGGCATATGTACTGCCATTTTACTATGCAATAATTTTAATACTAATGTTTTCTTTTATTTTCCACCATTATAAAGCAAGCCCTAATCAAAATGTTCAATGGAGATAAATGGGAAGTATTATTTTATGATTTCTTATCACAGAAAATGTGAGTTAATATTCTTGTTCCATAATTTGAGGTCAAATGTGCTTAAGCACTTTAAACACATGTCACGTACTATTAATAAACTTCCTAAACTTTCTCAAAGTTAAATTATTTACAACACATTTAAGTGTGTTTCATACAACTAAATAACAATTTGCTTATAATACAAGCTGTGACGGGAGACAACATGAATATTTTAAAGTGTCCTGTTCAAAGGCCTTTATTTGCATATATATACAATAAACAAAATACAGAAAAATGAATTCATTGCGATAAGGTGAAGCTTCTGCAGCAAAACACACGTGGAAGAGAGCTCTATGTTAGATTTCATCTGCCTTGCACACAAGTGATGCTTTTAAATTTTACATGGTCTTACTGGCTTACTCATGTCTGTGATGCTGCTAGTGGTGAAAGAAATAGCAATTGTCCCGAAGGATTATTTTTGAGAGACAGGTTACCTTGTCCAGACTTCTAAATCCATCTAACCCTTTCCTCTCAGTTACCGTTTACATTAACACCACCATTTATATATAGCTCTCAACCACATTTCTTCAACTCCACTTTGCATGAACAAAATCAATCTTTAAGTCTTGATTGTTTCTCTAAAATTTTTAAGTACTGACTCCTTTCTCTCTATCTTTGCTACACTGACCTATACGGCAGTAAAAGATGCTTTGAATCTCTCTCCAGTTGCAGTTCATGGCACACATAATTGTTCTGTCATGGCCTTAAAGGAAAAGTTGGGTGACTGTAAGAACGTGAGGAGGAAGACACGTCTCTGGCTGACGCTACCTTGACTACTTCCCGAAGGAGAGAATCAATAAGAGCAATGACAACTCAACTCTCTTGGAAATATCCAAGGGATTTCACCACATTGATAGTTAAGAAACACCAGCCAGGCATAGTGGCGCATGCCTGTCATCCCAACACTTTGGGAGGCCGAGGTGGGTAGACCATGAGGTCAGGAGTTCGCGACCACCCTGGCCAATATGGTGAAACCCTGTCGCTACTAAAAATATAAAAATTAGCCGAATGTGGTGGTGCATGCCTATAATCCCAAGCTAGTTGGGAGGCTGAGGGAGGAGAATCACTTGAACCAGGGAGGTGGAGGTTGCAGTAAGCCGAGATCGTTCCACTGCACTCCAGCCTGGGTGACAGAGCTAGAATCTGCTTCAAAAAAAAAAAAAAGAAAAGAAAAGAATTATCCCTTGACTCCTTTAATTGTTGACTGAGACACCCAAATCACATTATTATTTGTTCTTCTTCTAGCTGCCAAGCTTTTAAAATAATATCTGGCCTTTTTTGCTTTTTTTTCCTCCACTGGCAGCCCATGCTTGCCTCCACGCTTTTCCCCTTTACCCAATAATCCATTCTCTCAACAGCTGTTTGACAAAGTACCCAAAAAGCCTGGTGAGGAATAACTTACCTTAGCACTAGTGGTTTCTGTTCTCAACATTACCATTTGAATCCGCAATATGTATGGCTGTATGCTACCAGACCCTTCAACAAACATGGTTACTTTACTCTAGTTATGAAATGGAGTTCAATCCTTGGATGTCTTTGAAAAGAAAGTTGAATTTTATGTGTATTCTTTATTGAGTGTTAAAGTTGATTCAGTAAAGGAAGCAGTTGGTTTTTGGGGTAATATTTGTTGAAAAAATTGCACTACCTATTTTGTCTCATAAATTCATATTTATTGTTTATTATATGCTGGGCCTAAGGGCTTTACATACATTAATTCAATGAATCATCATGATAATCTTACAAATCAAGTAACGTATCAGCCTCATTTTATATCAAGTCTTGGGAAGGGCAAAGGGAACAAGGTAGGACTCCAGCCACTGGAAAAACTGGGCTTACAGAAATTACTCAGTAGCTAATCAACTGATTTACCCTATAGAGGGGCATAAGCACAAGGAAACAGGACCCAAACCACCAGGTGACTGCAAGAATAACACTCAAAGTCCAAGCTGAGATAGAATATTATTTACTCAGTCCTCCTCCAGGAATCACTAACAAGGGTAATTTATATTTTTCAGGCCTTTGTATTACGTCAGTCTCAGAGCCTTGGGTACAATTAAAGTTACAGATAATTGGGAAATAACACAAAGAGTCCTGAATTAAGCATTCATTTCTTTTACAAATTCTTATTAAATGTCTTCTATATGCCTTGCTCTAAGGATTAATGGTGATCAAGGCAGAAAATCCCATGTTCCAAACAATCAGGAAAGCTGCTTTCTGACTCTAATTCCACTACTAATTCTATGATCTTAAGAAAGTCAAGAACTTTTCCTAGTGAGGATAGTCGAGCCAGCTACTAAATAAGGGCCCATTTAAGGTTAACTTTTTGCAATTCTAGACTTAACTAGAAATCTGGGTACCTACATATGGTTTTTAGAATGTTTGGGATCAATTGACATGTTGGAAGATCCTATGTCCACAGGTATTTTTATTTCTTCCTCTGTGGAAACAAACTCATCTTCATCTGTTTCTCCTCTGATAGAAGCCGCATGCTGTTTTACTCTAAAATAATTATATTTCAAAATAAATGAATATAAACCATGGCTAATCATAAATGCAGAAAAGCTTAATGGTCTAGGCTCCAAATATAAGTTAGTCAACCCCTCAACCAAGAAGTTTAAACCCTAACTTTAACCAAATGATAACAACATACTTACACTTTGCCAGAAGACAAAGGTATAATTATGTGCTATAAGCAATAGCTGGATCGTAATATTCATGTATTAAATAAAAATTATTAATTGAAAGAGTCTATGATATTACTACAGGTCCTTATGAAGTGCTCAGTGAATGCACTTTGGATTCAAAAATGCATAATAATAAGCCACCAGCCTACAGTCAATGAGCACTTACTATGTTGCCAGCACTGTTCTAAGGGTTTTTCATGGAGAGAATCAATTAATCCTCATAACAACTCTATGAAGCAGATAAGTTTTACAAATGAAAAATAAAGTGAAACAAACAAGCAAATAAACCACAACACAGAAAAACCAAGCACATGCCTAAGTTCACACAGCTCCTAAGTCCAGGCACTTCCCATGATTGCCTTTGCACACCCTTGTTTTTCCGTATCATCTGAGCTGGCTAAAGTATCCCAGAGTAGATCCAAAATCAGATGGTCATACTTTAGGAGTAAATATTAGGAAACTTTGCAATGCTGAACCCAAACATAAATTAGTTTGGCCATATGGCTGTTATTAATATTAATTAACATTTGTGAGGCATCTTACAGATATAAAGCTTTATACCTCAGGGTAATGAAGAATGTGTTATCAGTTCACCTTAGTTTCAAGAAAGCAAACAAAACGCTCTCAGAGAGCAGGCCATTTACCCATTCTGATTTTACGGTTGACCTTGCCTAAGGGTTTAATGCTCTTAACACCCTGGGGGGTCACAAGTTCTAAACTCACCAGATTCCTTCCTGACATTTATAACAGGACATTTGTTAAAAGATTTGCATAAGAAACAAGGGGAGAAAAGGAGGAAATATGTGGCAAATATGTAAGCAAAAGGACTGAAAAAGAGAAAAGGAGGTACAAGTAAAGGCATGCTAAAATTGTAGAAGTTTTCTTTGCCGTGCCAACACATCATAAAAACCTCAGTTAATTGGTACATATTAATTTCCAAGTCACTCATCTGAGTCTTTTATATACAATTATATAATATAAAACCCATAACGCTCTTAAGTGATGAGTAACGCTGCCGACATTATACAAATGTCTCGAATCAAGAGTATTTCTAATAATATTTCTCCTACCCCTCTTTAAGTTTCTCTCCAGAGCACATTTTTTTTTTTTTTTTAGCTGTATCTAAGTATAGCTCCAAAGAGATTTAGGTTAACTTGAACCTTGAGCAGCATCCAACAACCATTAGCAGAGTATCTGAGTGTAAGCATGGTGGTCAAAGAGATGTGTATTTTTTTTTTTTGTACTGAAATATAGTTCTTGGGAAGCCCAGTAAGCATTAATGTCCTTTATAAAGAAGAGGACAAAACACCTAGGGCAGATCTCATTTCTTCTCACGTTTTTCATACTAGGGAGACATGGTTAAATGAATCATCAAGCTTATCATTGAAGAGGAAATGAAATGCCTGAATATCCCCAGATACATATTAGCATCATCTAGAAGAAAGCTTTTCTCTCTTGACAAATCCCTGCAAAGTTCATGCCTTTCAAAGCTACCATACAGCAGACAAAGTTACAGGACACATCTCTGGGTGATCTTGGACTAACAAAATTCTCCTCACTTTCTCGCTTGTAGTTCTCAAAAATACCTATAGATTGTTCTGTGAATACAACATTGTGAGATCAGGAGGAACAGGCTAGAAGAGCCAGGTTTTGTTCCTGCCTCCCGTAGAACATGATGTAATACAGCGCTTTAGTTCAGGAGGTCATTTTCCCCCCAAAGTATAAAACCCTAGACAGACTACTTTTTGAGACCTCTTAGCTGCTGTGCAAATGCCAACCTGCAGTCCAAGATTCTATCCAATTTGGGCGACTTCTCTGAGCCTTAGGGGTTTGGCTTACCACAAAAACTAGGCTTCTACCATACCTTGCTGCCTATCTACGGGTAATTAAATTTCTTAACTTGCCAAGTGAGTGTTCTTTCTCTCTGGACTTACACAGATAGTAGAAATTGCAGCCCAAGATGTACTGGACAGGCGTGATAACGAGTGGACAGTAAAACTACTTTACAAATATCACAAGGGAGTCCCAAAGTGAATGGACCAGGATAATCAGCTTGATTCATTGATTCCTTAAAGGCGTCTTTGTCCATAGCATGAGATGATCACATGGTCACAAACATAAGACTGGACAAAATTTCGAGTCCCTATAGATTATGCAAACATATGCATAGATCTTTTTTTAAAGTATGACCCAAATGTACTTTGAAAACTGGGATTATGTGAAAGCAGAAACTATTTTATTTCTCTTCAGAATGGAATTATCTCGATCTTTCTGTAGAATTCTCAGGTAAATTTATACTAATGAATAAAGCATTTCATTTTCTTACTTCTCAAATGAATAAGCAATTCTGCGAAAAAAATGATTTTTCTTGTGTACCATTCAGTTTTCTTGATCTTCTTAATAATGCATCATTTTCACCAGTTGTAAACTGATACAATTTTAACTTTAAAAGTCAGAAATGTATACTCAAAATAAACATGATCTGACAAAATTGCAACAAACATAGCATTCTTGATAGTCTCTTTTTCCAGCTGCTACCTAAAAAATTGTCAACCTATATAAATGTCTGAATTACCCGGAGTTTAGAGCCACCTGCTTAAGTGTATTTCACACTGCAGATTTAATACATTTTTATATAATTTTTCTGAATGATTATAAAGCAGAAGAATTTTTCTCCAATGTTTCTGAAAGGTTCATATTATAAATACAATAGAATGCCACTCAGTGCATTTATTTGTAACATTTGCACAACCAAGTTCAGTTCTATTTGCTTATCAAAAAAGAAAAAGCAACTCTATGCATGATTCATTGTACTGGGCTCCTTTAATGGCCAATTCTGATCCCTGCCAAGGTCTCATTGATTGTTCTATTAATACATCCGAGGAAAAAAATGAAGTATAAATTAAGCAATCCAGGACCAACTTGGTCATGGTAGAGATACATGGCCTAAAAGCCAGAAAGTAAAATCCTTTACAAAGCTTGCCTGAGTACCTGCTGACTTCCTGCTAAATCATTACTGTTTCTGTGAATTAGGCTGATAGGTGTGTCTCTTCATTCCATTTTGAAAATTTTTGTTTCTTAAAATGATTTTCAATCACTTTGTCTGAATTATTGCCTCTTTTCAACTTTACCTGTGTATATATAAATTAAGTCTACTTAAAAAGTGTATGGACATGTATATACACATATATCTTTATATTTATAAATGCTAAATATATTCTTATTGTTATAATCAATATGCCTCTAGCAGAAACAATAATTTTGGTTAAAATGAACTTTTATTTTTAAAAATGTTTGTTAGATATACTGACAGTTTAACAAATCGCTCTATAGCAAATACTGCCAGTAAGCAGTTACTTAAAAGAATAGGCACAGCAATCTACTGCTGGTCATTCTAATTTGTAATGAAAAACAAATAGCCAAAAGGTAAATGTGAACTAATTTACACTATCTCATTAAAATTGCTTCGTCAAAGAAAAAACAGTATCTTTCAAATGAAAAGTAACTGGAACAATGGATTTGTTTAGGTTTTAATTAAAAACTGAAAATTCAGTATAATTATTGTCTAATTTCACTAGTTGGAAAAACAGAACACAACAAAATTTAATTAAACTGATATCATACATATGTAATTTATGAAGAGGTATCTGAAACATTATGTTTGATATACATGTGTAAATTACATACAAACTAGGCATTTAATAAGAAACATATTTGATACAAAATATATCATAAATTTTGCAATTTTTTTTAACATTACAGTAGTATGTTCTTCAACATCTGACAAAACAAACTAATGTAGCTCTTTAAAAATGTTTAAGCATGTTTAATAATTTACTTTACCCTGATATACAATGCATAATAGGCACAAATTCCAAATATGAACCTTAAAAGTATTTAGCCACAGGGTAATACTAACTTATAAGTGAGTGGATATATTCAAAAGCTAAAATATCTACTGATGTTAATATTTATCTCACGCTGGAAAGCAAGCAGATTTGTTTCAATAATTTTCTTATTTTCACTCTGGCCTTTGGGTATTTTCATTTGCTATCTTTCCATGTTTTCCAGCTCATCATCATCTTCTCGCCCTCAAATCTTCACACTGCATATTCCTTTTATTAATGAAGCTCTATGTTCACAGAGCCTGTCTTTTTTCCTTAACCAATACTTTCCACACACAGCATCCTTAAATGACTCACCGTTGGTTACCAAAGATTCCAATTTCCTTTGTATGTGATTTGCATCATTTATGACTTAGTCCCAAACTCCCTTTCTGGAATTTGCTCTCACCGCTACATAACAAAACTCTATAATCAAACTAACCACATGGTTCTCTACATATGTACACTTTTTATTTTAAATTCATAGTTCTGCCTGAGCTATTCCATCATCTCTGTTTTGTATGGTCATTTAACTTAATCTCTAATCCCCTTCCTGTCAGGTCCCCATCTATGTAAATCCTACCCATACTTCAAACACTATATAAAATTCCAACTCACCAACAAATCTTTCTTTACACTTCAGAAATAATTGCTTCTTCCACCCCATTTATGAGAGTGTAAATTAATTATATTTTCTTAAATATTTTTATTTTAACATATGTATACTGAGTATCAATTACGGTCAAGACACTGTTAGACAGTACAAGGGATGCTATAGTGAAAAAAGTTGTAGACCCTATTCTCAAGAATATTATATTCTTTTGGAGATATACAGTGAACACACGAATTACAATAATACTAAATAGTGAAAGGAAGTTTCCCTAGGAAAAGTACATTACACACCAGGCGCGGTGGCTCACGCCTGTAATCCCAGCAGTTTGGGAGGCCGAGGCAGGTAGATAACCTGAGGTCAGGAGTTCTAGACCAGCCTGACCAACATGGAGAAACCCCATCTCTACTAAAAATGTAAAATTAGCCGGGTGTGGTAGCATACGCCTGTAATCTCAGCTGCTCTGGAGGCTGAGGCAAGAGAATCTCTTGAACCCAGGAGGCGGAAGGGTGTGGTGAGCCTAGATAGCACCATTACAATCCAGCCTGGGCGACAAGAGCAAAACTCAGTCTCAAAAGAAGAAAAAATGCATTACAATTTTACAGTTTCTAGGAAGATATAAAAAATCTCTGTTGAGAAAGCTACATTTGTGATGACAACTGAGGTAGACTTTGAACAATATAAGATAATTTTAGCAGTCAAGGATGAAGTCGAGACGAGTATTTCCAGATAGTTAAATATGAACCAATGTATGAAGATGAAAAAGCTCAGAGTCTGTTTATGGAAGTGCAACGGGCTGAATTGTGCCCTCCCACTCAGTGACCCCGTTTCTGGTACTTTGTTATGGCATCTCTGGGAAACTAATGTGCTCATGTTTCTGAATCTAGCTATACAAGACCACTTAAAGTTACTAATCTTATGCTTTTACCTCCAAACATTGTGGCTTTGCAGTGGAATTAACTTTCCTTCATAATCACCATATAAATTTCTTATTTCTATTAGACCCAAAGTAGGCATCGTCTTCTCTGGGAAACCTTTTCGGGGCTCACTGTCACTTAGTTGCCCATTGCATGTGTTTGTAAAACGTGTGCATAACTGGATCTGAACAGTTTTTGCTCTATATTTTAATTGTCTGTATATTTATCTGTCCCCCGCGGTAGACCATGGTCTCCCTGAGAGTAACCCTTGTATTTTGAATATCTCTTTCTCCGAGGATTTGCAACATTGCTCATTGAGTGTGTGTGAATGAAGGGATAGATGAACGTGCAGTCTCTGGTAGTTAAAACGTTTGTTGTATAGAGAGGCTGAAAAAGAAGAAATCAAAGTAACCCCAGCAGGTTAAGCTTTATTAACTAAAAAACTGGTGGTGTGATTATTTGATATTTAGATATGAGGCGAGGCAGTGTTTTTATGTGAAAAAATGACTTAAATGGATCTGAGATGCAGAAGAAAAGTATTAGTAGCAATGTAGATCTAAAGCTAAAGAAGAAGATTGAGGGACTCATTTTTTTCTCCCCTTCCTCTGGCTTCTTTCTTCCGTCTCCATTTATTCAACAGTATCTAATTGAATGCTTTGTGTCTGAGACTGGATATCAGTGATGAGGAAAGAAACGAAGTGACTGCATTCATGGAGTTTAGAGTCTGATAAGGGATGTTAGTGGTATTAAAGTATGCTCCTCTGAATCACAGAATCATGAGTTGTTCTCTAAGCAGCATATAAACACTCATATGCACAAGATGCACACAAACAGCAATATTAATGATATTAAGAAAATGTAGTAAAATAAGCACAATCATCTATTTTGAGAGCTTTCTTTCCATTCTTTGTCAATGTGTATAACTATTTTAAAAAATAATTAATAATAATAATTATAGGCTGAGTACTTTTCTAAGTACTTTAAGAAATAAATTTCAAATGCTTATAGATTGTGATATCTATACCATATTAAATACTTAATCAGTAGCAGTTGTTGCTTTCATTATGTAGGGTTTTTTCATCTATTAAATCGCTTCTTTGGAATATATTTCTTTGCATATAACTAATAGTTAAAAGGAATTAAAATTTTTCATGGCTCCTAAGAAATGCTTTTCAAATTTTCAAAAGGATTTGCTCCAGTTGACAATGATCTAATTTAGAATATACTAGTGTTAAATATATTCTTTGTCATTTGGTGTTATCTTTTTAAAAATGATTACTGATAGGGTTTAGCTGTGTCCCCACCCAAATCTCATCTTGAGTTGTCGCTTCCATAATTCCCACGTGTCATGGGAGAGACCTGGCGAGAGGTAATTGAATCATGGGGCAGGTTTTTCCCATGCTGTTCTCATGATACTAAATAAGTCTCGCCAGATCTGATGGTTTCATAAAAGGGAACTAACCTGCACTTGCTCTCTCTTACCTGCCACCATATAAGGTGGGACTTTACCCCTCATTCACCTTCCACCATGATTGTGAGGCCTCCCTAGCCATGTGGAAGTGTGAGAACTTATTAATTACCAGTCTCAGATATGTCCTATAGCAGTGTGAGAACAGATTAATGCAACTACTAATAGTTTTAACTTGAAATTGATTCATCAAGCTCCACTATTCTTCCTTTGTTATGATCTTTTTCTACACATACATTAGTATTAATGTATTTTTAACATACCATTTTGCCTATAACTAATTATCTTTATGACAGATGTTTTTCTTGTCATATGTATTTAATGTTTTGTTATTTTATCTCATAATCATATAATTATTTGTTTTTATAGAACTTTTATTTTTTATTTTTCCATAAATGTTGTTGTATATATTTAAGATATACAACATAATCTCATGAGATACCTATAGGTAGGAAAATGATTGCTATTTTGAAACACGTTAACATACCTATCATCTCACACTATTACCCACAATATTATTAAATGTAGTCTACTTGTTGGACATTAGATCTCTAGATTTGTTCCTCTTTTATTTGTATATGTATATTTGTTCATCCTATGTATATGTATCCTTTGATACAGAACTTTTGTGTATACATTCAAATATTTCAATATTTTTATTGTACTTCCTACCCTGTGTTTCAGAGATTCTGAAGCCAGCACTGCTCTACAGAGTGAATTAAATATTCAGTTCTATCATCTGGCCCCTTTATCATCTCCGTTTTCATTCATTAATGAATGTCCACATTTTGGGCTCCCAGCTCTTCTTGGCGGACCCCGGGTCCTTCCTGTTAATTCCTTTCACACAGCTCTGGTTAAGGCCACTGCTTCTGTCAAATGGCCGTAGATCTACATCGTGCCACACTGAGCCATTATCATTCCCCGTCCTGCTCCTTCAAACCTTGTCTTCAATGTCTCCCACAATGCAACAGTCTCTTTGGTTCTAATTCTCTGACACCGCCCCCCACCTTTTCTAGTTCTGCCTCCTAAAGGTTGTTGTATCCTAGACTTGACTCCTTAGCATGACCCTCTTCTCTGCCTATGCACACTTGTCTGTTCCCCAGGATTTAAATGCCATCTGTAGCTGTGACTCTGAAACTTATCACTGCAGTCATTGCCAGCTCCACTAAATTTGTATATCTAGCTTTTTGCCTGATATCTCCATGTAAATTTCTATAGGGATCATAACCTTAATCTATCCAAACAAGATTCTTGATTCTTTCCCAACCCACTCCAACTTGTCTCCTCCAATAATCTTTCCTGTCTCAGTAATTGCTACAAATATTGAGCAATTGTTCAGCTGTCATCTTTGCTTCCTCCCTCTTAAAATTCATTCTGAATCCGTGTCAGTCCTCTCTGCTTTTCAGTCATGAAATATGTTAAATCTAACCACTTATTACTTCAAACCCTAACCACTGGCCATGAGTTCTTTTGTCTCTAGTGTGGACTTCTATATGCTGTAGCCTCCTAAATCTCTTCTTATTTTCTGTCTGGGTTCCTATTGTTGTACTGGACCGAGCATAGAAAGTTAGCACCAAGACAAAAGTATGCCAGATTGCAGGGTCATTTATTATGCTGGCGACCACAGAGGACTCACGTCTCTCCAACCTGTGGTGTCGAGTGTACCAAGACTTTTTATACCCGAAAAACCACCTTGGGAGTGGGGGTGACGAACGGGGTTGGGGATGAAAAGGTTTCAGACATCCCAAGGGCCAGGAGATTCTGTGATTCACCTCCTGGGCGGAGACGAGGGTGGGGGTCTCCGGAAATTCCAAGGGCCAGGGGACTTTTGTCATTCTGTTTGTTACTTCAGTGGTTTACAGAAGTCAAGATAAGCATTTGTTTACACATTATCTGGGTAGTGATAGAAGTCACAGATCTTAGTTACTTATTACAAGTCACAGGAGCCAGGATGGAATTAGCCTGGGCTGCTTATTTTAGTTATTACCGGTAAGAAAAGGCTACCAATTCTGGCACAATATCACACTATGGCTTATTTTCTACAAGTAACCAGAGTGGTGTTTGTTAAACACAAATAATTAGTACTATACACATATTATGTCATTTAATTCTCAGAACAACCTCATAGGAGGGTCATGTTTCCTTTCCTATTTCACAGATAAGGAAAATGAGTAACTTGCCCAAGATAATTGCAAAGATTGAAAGTGAGGCAGCCTGCTTTCTTAACTTACAGTCTTATACATTCACACCTTTGTTTAAATCATTCAACAGCTGTTCATCATTCATAGAATAAAACCTACACGCTATGCTGGCATTGGCCTCCACCATTTTACATGATTTTGCCCCTGCCTACATCTCCTAATCCTCAGACACCACCGCGCTGGTTTCTATCTTAGATCATTTGCACTGTGTAGCATTGTGGTTTCCTTCTAGTCTGCTGTCAGATCTTTGTGTAACTCACTCCCTCAGTTATTCAGGCCTCTGTTCAATTGTCTCTGGCAAACTTATCTAAAATCACCTTCTCTCCCTGGTTTCTCCTCTTCCCACTCCTTCCCTTTCTATGTCTTTATGACATCCCGAAATTATTAAAACATATCTGCTGAGTGTTAACTGCCTAAAATCAATATTTTAGCATAGCAGTTGTTTTCTTTACAATTCTAATATGTATATCTTGAAATAATCTTACAGTTACTTACAGTTACAGTTTTAAAATATGCATTTTTCAATCTTCTATTAGAATCCTGGAAGATGTCAAGGTACAAGAAAAGAGTGTATTTGACCATCCTAATACTCATACAAAGTGCCCGCACAATGTCACTTCTATTACAGATATTTGAAAAAATTTATGTAATAAAGGAACACATGAAAGAATGGTTTTCTTCATGTCACACATTTTAAAAATATTATTAAAGAATGTTTTTTATGTGGGATAAACATTCTCTCTCTGGCTTGAAAATCTTAAATTATCCACTTATGCTTAATAGAAACAAATTATCTCAGGAACAATAGAGTTAATATAAATTAGGAAGTAATTGCCTTCCCTAATTCCCAGTGTTCTTAATTCCTTTTGCCTCCAGTTCAAATCCAACCAAAAAACTCTTAATCAAAATGCAGATACACTAGTACATTCATTCTTATTCTTTGGTACAACTGCTCTAAAACTAAGGTGGAAATTTTACCATAATGAGAGCAGGGCCAGTTTTTGCAAGTGTTTAGAATCGAGCTCAATATTTAGTTCAGTGATACACTGTAAAATACCCCATGTCTTCAAGGGCTTTTGAAGTCCCTCATTTCTTAAAATACTAGATTGAGAGCATAGCACTTGTAAAGATAGAAAGTAACATGGGGAAGTTTGGAAAAGCAGCAGGTATGTGAGGCATGCAAAAATAATGAGGCTAGGATATTTGCTGACCTGAACTTCAATCCTGTAATGTTCTCTAGGGAAAGTGTTTTTACAGACATTTCAATCATTTATGCTTGTAGCCTTTGCTTTACTGGTGGGTGTTAAGTCGTTGTGGTATTTTTTTTCCTAAGTGGGTCAAGAGCACGTATGTTTTAAACACAGAAAAATATGTTAAGGTAATAAATTATAAGGCTTTGATTTTAAAATTATCGCATTCACGAGGATGTGGTTTTAGACTTTCATAATTCCCAGTGTGACCTCCTGGGCTTGCTGCGTTCTCAGCAGAAAACCATCTGCATCCTCTACAATGTATGCAAATGCTACCAACTGTTATTGGAGAAACACAGCATGTTAGGCACATGATGTGTCAGGTAAGGGAAAAAGAAACGGGTTTTCCCTCCTAAATGTTAGCCTTCATTCAGACCTCATTCTTTATTCTCTCCCAGGCAATAAATCTGTGGTGTGCAGTCAGACACAGCAACTCCTTCTGCCACTGGGGTACCATTTAATGTCCTTGTATGTGTGCTTTCAACAGTTCTCTCATGGACCACTCAGGTTTCTGAACAAATGTATTACCTTCTGTTCTATCTGCATGCAGAATGTCCATTTCTTAGCATTCCAGGGAGATTCAAAATGAAAAAAAAAAAATCACCATTCAAGCCTGGATTCTATATGTTTATGGATTTGAAGAAACGACAAACATAAACTTTTACTAGAAGTCATGACCAATGGAAAAAAGAGACAAATCAGAGTGGAGAAAGCCAAGCTCGAGCCATGGATCTGTGTACAAACTCATTTATCTTTTTGTCTCATTCTAATATTTGGGCTTTAGAATTTCCCTTGTGGAGAAGCTTAGCTGATCACATTTTCATAGAACCCAGGAGCAAATAAGTTGTGTGCTCAGATATTTGGCATAAAAATTCTTACCCTGCAAGTTATCAAATTCAGAAAACTACTTTCATAGAGTAGCTTTGGTCCTACTTACATATTTCAGCACTTTTTAATCCTAGAAACTACAATAAGCTCTTATTTTTTCATTAAATACACAAGCAAATGCTGCATTTACCGATGAAATAAAAGTAAACCTTTTAAGTAATCCCTACATACCAGTTTGTTCACCTTTTTTTAATTATAATAAACTATAGATTTTCTTGAAACTTGAAAACATTCCTGTCATTCATGGTTGGCAGATGTTGTGAGTTGGAGAATACCCATAAGAGTTTAAAATGTATATTCACTCTATGATAAATTTATTTGCTCATAAATGTCAGCTGGGCTTTTAAGCCTACAGGAAGCAATGCCTGTAAAACTTTAAATTTTTATAAACTTTTAAATTTAAATGCAGTCTAGAGGAATACAAATTAAGGTGGCATCATGTAAAAATGTACAGCTTTTCTCCCTCAGAGGTACTTTCCTGCAAACATGCTGTACAGTAACTCAAGTCATATGACCAGGCTATGTTTTACTGCTTAGTTGTGTGATAAGGGGTTTAATCAGCCTGAAAAATGTTGACATCTCAAGATTTGTGTTAGAAAAGAACATAATGCCTGATCTTTGGAACTTGGGACTAAAAGCTCACGCTTTTCATTTAATAGAAAATCGGGTAACTATACAGCAGTAGGAATAGATGGTGCAGAAAAAATTTAAATTAAATGTGAAAGATGTAAATTGTCAGGCATTAGACTGTGCTATTACCCTTGATTTAATGAAGCCCAATGTCTAGAGAAAGACCTCTTACTTGTCAGGCTGTTCTTTATAAAAGTGAACATTTTTTTTTACTGTACCAAGTTGCTCCTTATAAAGGCCTATTTTTAATATAAGCTCTACTTCCTCGAAAAAGTTATTGGAAAGAAAACTCACAGATTCATAAAATACTTAGTAGTTGAACATACAAACTGACAATAGTTGAAAGAGCATTTATAATAAGCATTTTGGGTTAAATTATTTTTAAGACATTTAAAGTAGAGTTTTCTAATCAAATTTGACTTTTCAATAATTAAATTCTGTTGTTCTCAGACTAATACAACTAACCATAACCCCATTCATTCATTTATTCATTTAATAAATAATAATTGAATGACTACCGTATGCCAAGCTCTCTTGGATTTTTAACAGCATTTGTTTCAGTATCTCATGGAAGGTATTATAGGCATAATTACTCTGAAGTTCAGGTGAGGTTCCAACACAATATTCTGAAATCTGATATCTCCAGAAGGAGACATGGACAAATCTTGATCTTTGGCATCACATAAAATAAATTCACATCTGAACACAGACACTCACTAGCTACATGAATTTGTTTGCTTGAATGGTTTAGTGTATCGGTTTTTTTTATCTGCACGGTGGTGAATATAATAATACTTCATAGTTTTGTTGTAATGATTAAATGGGACAATATGTGTAATGTGCTTAACACGTGCCAGGTACGTAGAAAACTGTCCAGTAAATACTAGTTAGTACTAATAGCAGTAGCAAAAGTATTTAATAGCAGCAGTATTGTGTATTTAGGCTAATAATATTTAATATATCTACAAAACATACCGGAGTGTTATTAATTAATACTGACATGTTAAAAACTGTCAGAGAAGCCAATTTACTTTTCCACAGATGACAATATAAGAATGTTTGCAAACACATGCAAATATGGTACTTTGAAAAAATAATGCCTTAGGGTGACAGCATTGGAAACAAAACCAATTGTATTCAGTGGCAAAATAAGGTGAGATAACTGATTATTAGCTGGTATCAAGTAAATCAAATAGGCTCTGCCTCAATGGGTTTGCAAGTTCAGTTGAGGTGATAAAAATAAAAACACTTGAACAAGTAAAGGGTAAGAACAATCATGATTTATTTTTCATTTATTTTTATTTTTATTTATTTATTATTTTTTTCCTGAGACAGAGTTTTGCTCTTGTTGCCCAGGCTGGTGTGCAACGGCGTGACCTTGGCTCACTGCCACCTCTGCCTCCCAGGTTCAAGCGATTTTCCTGCCTCACCCTCCCGAGTAGCTGGTATTACAGGCATGTGCCACCATGCCAGGCTAATTATGTAGTTTTGGTAGAGACAAGGCTTTACCATGTTGGTCAGGCTGGTCTCGAACTCCTGACCTCAGGTGATCGACCCCCCTGGGCGCCCAAAGTGCTGGGATTATAGGCATAAAAAGAGAGATTGGCCACACTGTGCCCGACCAATCTCTCTCTCTCTCTCTTTTTTTTTTTCTAAATATCTCTCTCTGACATATGTATAGTAATAATAAGGCTACTTCTTCTTTTTTTTTTTTAGAAAAAGAAAGAAAGAAAGAAAGAAAGAAAGAAAGAAAGAAAGAAAGAATAAAAAGAATGAAGGAGAGGAAGAGGGAGAGAGAATAGAAGTGTTGCTTTATTGCCCAGGCTAAAATGCTTTATTGCCCAGGCTAAAAAGAACAATCATGATTTAATTAATTATTGGCACTAAAAATATATAATTCCATATACTAATTTGCAATAAAATGGTAGTAAAGAAAAATTAAGAAACAGAATGTGCTGAACCTAGTGAGAGACTTCATAGGAGTTGTATTCCTAATATAAAATGGCATGACCTTGAACTTGAAGAAGGAATTGAACCCAGTTGAATAAAAATGAAATGAGTAACTACCAATTAGTCTAGAGACAGAATTTAAACAAACGTCTAGAGGCTGGTGAAGAAAAAGCAGAAAAGAAATTTGTCTTACTACATCGCAGACACAGGGAATAAGGATATGAGCTAGTGGACTTAAAAATAAAACACGTTTATTTTAGTAGTCTAAATTTAACTCTGTAGTCCGTAAAAATGATGGAAGTCTTGTACTGATGTCAGATGACATCTTGAAATCTTGAACAGGTTAGGTTAGAGTGAAAAGATTTTGGTGACAGCTAATATGTGATGAACACCTACTACATACATTAAGCAAGGCTTTCTGCATACATTGACTCATTATTCTTCATGAAATCCCTTGAGAGACATATAATTAGCTCATGGTTTAGGTAATAAAACTAAGGCTTAGAGTATTTAAGCAATTCAGCGGAGTCCAAAGAACTAACAGAGATAACATATCAAAAACTCATGTTAAAGACTAATGAATTATTCTCACTTTAAGACATAACAATATTTAACAAGTATTATTTAGATTCTATTATGACATTTAATTCCTTAAGGTACCAATTATTTTTTAATAGAATATATGATTCTTATTTAAGAAGTATATTTGACTAACAATTTGTTCATTATTCAAAGCTTATGCTTTCTTTTTATTGTTGTTGCTGAGAGTGATATTATTCTAGTATTCAGAACTTGGTGAATTTGGCAAGGGAGAAGTAACCACCCTAAATGAAAAACAAAAACAAAAACTTCAAAACAAACACAAATGTTATCAAATGTCCTTTTATTGCAAACACAAGATAAATGGATGAATGGCAGGGGGTTGGATGGACAGAGGAGAAACCAGCAAAGGGATGAAACTACCTGATAGAGGAGTATTTAACTACACACCACCATTATCCTCTGCTTTCCACCTCATATTTCCTTCGGTTTCCTTCTGGTCATTTCCTCAGTTGCACCAATTATTCTACTGGCATCCTATTTAACGGGGCTTTCTACTCTTTAAAAAAAAGTGTTTATTTGTCAAGATGTAAAAGCGTACATTGTTTTTATCATTTATATTAAAATTAGCATTCAACAGTCTATGTTACTCTTGAATCCTCATATCTAAAATGAGGTTCCAAAAAGATGTTTCAGTATTTTGAACACCGTAAACAGCATTGCTCTAAGTCATTTTTAGATTGTTTACCTCCCTCTTTTAGAGTACTTGGTTGCCTTGTCTTTCTCCCTCATTTGATCCTTCGTTCAGTGGATCCTTCGTTCAACAATAAGTCATGTTTTAACTAGCTATTTGTTTCCAGTTCATTTCTTAGGGTCTTAACTTGGTAAGTATGCTAAACATACATGGACAATGAATATTTGAAAAATTAAGGAGCTCTAACTTGGACCATTTGGTGAAGGTTGGAATTCTTTAAAAATCATAAACACTATTAGTTTTTTATTTTCTAGTCCAGATTAATTTTCTTACTTCTGGATGGCAGCTAAAATTAAAACAAATGCCTTGTATGAGACTGCTTTTTGATTTCTATATAATGTCTTATGCTTACCTGTATGTGCAATACAATGCTTTTAACAAAGTCGGAGAAACAAGACCAAAGTGACACTAGAAGAGAAAGTAGAAGAAAAAGTAATTTTAAGAGAAAAGAGAAACCCATAAAAAAGAAAAGAAAATGACTGTTACCACAGAGAATTATCTAAACCAATTGGGTAACAAGTAACTCAGCGAGGAGGGATCAGTAACATGACCACAGGCAATCAGGTTAAAGGTTGAACGTATTTCCTTTCATTCAATAAATCCATGGAATCCCCAAGATTAACTTAACTACAGAGTAATATTGTCTTCACTATTTGCTATGTTTCTGGATAAACCATAGGATGTTTGTTTAATTAAAAAAAAAAAAAGGTGGCTGTATTTGTAAATGACAATTGACACAAGACAGGAATCTTTACAAATATGCAGGCTGTTCATGATTCCCCACAAATATTTGTCTGTCTACACTATCTATGCACAGGGATGCTCCTGTTTGCAGATAAATTGATCTGTGTTGGTTTCTTAGAACAGCAATAATAAAGTACAGAAAACTAGGGGACTTAAAACAATAGAAATTCATCATCTCACGCTTCTAGAGATTAGAAGTCTAAAATCAAGGAGAAGGCAAGAAAGTGCTCCCTCTGAAACATGCAGGGAAAATCCTTCCTCACATCTTCCTAGATTCTGCTGGTTTGCCAGCAATCTTTAGCATTGCTTGGTGTGCAGTCGCATGATTCTAGTCTCTGCTTTGCAGCCCATGGCATTTTCCATGTATATCTCTATCTTCACATGGCCATATTCTTCTTTGCTGTCGTTGTAATTATTGGTTACACACACTTTTATGTCTGGAAGATCATGAAAGTGTGTCTGCTGCTAGAAGAAAACCCTGCTTTACAAATACAAAACACATAGTCATTACTGGATGACACAGGTAGTTCTTTCCTTTTTTCCATTCAAAGTCCAAAGAGGTATTAAATTTAATTTGCATCTCTATAGGTTTTACCCAACTTTCCTCTTTTTCCAGGGTGACCTTAGCTTCTTTAGCCTTCTTCCCTCTCTCCTAGGTCTTGATTATCAGTCAATAGGCTCCATTAATCCTTGTTTTTAACCAGTTAGGTATGTGGGCAGGCAAGCTGTGAAAGAGGTTAGGTCCCTTAAATATCCTGTGAAAATCAGTCTTTAGCTCTTTCAGTTAAATACGTACAATCAAAATTTGTCTTGCAAGTATAAATAGCATTTATTTGATGTCGTAATAGAAATTTTTTCCCTCTTTTCTCATCTTAGCTAATCTCTCTTCTAAGAAGGGGAGTGGTTAATAAAAGGAGTTGAAGGAAGCAAATCTTGTCTTACCACATGAAACTAGGGAGACAGGACAGAACCACATAGCACCTTTTCTTTGGGAAGTGATGACATAGCACTGTACTATTCTTGTTTTCTTATATATATATATTTGCACATATTTAGGGTATATATATTTACACATATGTATCATGTGGTATTTTGTTACATGCATAGACTGTACCATGATTAAGTCACAGCTCTTGGGATGTCCATCACCTTGAGTATGTATCATTTATATGCGTTGGGATCATTTTATATCTTCTCTTGTAGCTATTTTGTAATATACAATACATTGTTGTTAACTATAGTCACTCTACTCTGTTATCAAACATTAAAACTTATTCTTTTTATCTAACTGTCACATGGACATATTCTTGGGAGGACATCAATCATACTGGACTAGGAGTCGTTCCTAATGACCTCATCTTAGCAATCTGCCATGGGGAGAGAATAATGTGGATATCTGGAAGAACAGAATTTCAGATTAAATGAATTACCAGTGCAAAAGTAGGAAGATTACTGACATGTCCACAGAATAACAAGATCAGTGAGTATGAAGAAGAGGGTGTGAGCTGGAAAGTTGTAAATGACAGAGAAAGAAGAAGTCAAACTTTGTAGGACTTTGCAGGCTATTGTAATGACTTTGGCTTTTAGAGTGAAAGAAGAGTTTTAAGCAAAGAAGTGATGTATTCTAACTTTATTTTTTAAAAAAAACTCATTGTAGCTTCTATAACTAGATAGAAAATGGTGGAGGGACATGAGTAGAGAGACAAGTTAAAAGGATATTGCTCTCCAAGTGAGAAAGTGATGCCATGGATGGACCAGAGTAAGAGAGACAGAGGTATTGAGACATGACCAGATGTGTTATGATCAGATGTGTTTTGAAGCCACAGAGTCTTCTGATGGGTTTTGATATAGAATGTAAGAGAAATAAAAGAGCTTGGTTATATCTAAATACTAACCTCTAACTTTCAACTGGAAAGAAGTAGTTACCGTTAACTGAGATGGGGAAGACTGTGGGTAAACAAGATTTAGGAAGAAAATAAGAAGTTCCCATTAAGAACAAGTGCGAGACGGCAAATAGAAGGACAAAATAAGGGGGAAATTTTAAAAATAGTAGTGTATGAGCTAACAGTTTTATTTAAAAGTATACAACTAAATGAAATCACTAAGTTGGTGAGTTTAATTAGAGAGCAACCCATGGCATTTTCCATGTATATCTCTATCTTCTTGTAGGGTAAACTACAATTTTAAAAGATCTGGGAGAAGAAAAGAAATAAGGAAACAGGACTTACTTAGTATATAAGAGTAAAGCTAATAGTGTGTGATATGATGGAAGCTAGGTAATTAATGTGTGTAAGGAGGTAAGTATGATCAACTGTATCAAATGATGCTGCTAGACTACTCAAGAAGAGACTGAGATTCCTCCACTGACAGCAGTTTAGAAGTTATTGTGACCTTGAAAAGAACAATTATGTGTAGTGATAGGGACAAAATCTGATCAGAGTAGTTTTTGAAAAGAACAAATGCACCTGAATAGGGAACACTGAGAATAGAAAATGTATCCAGGAGAGAATGGAATGGACATGGGGTGAGTTTCATAGTGGATTTAACTTCATATAATATAATATGGTTTATTTCTTTTTTAGAAATTTAGACTAGCAATATTTTAACACGTTAATTTCGGGGAAATGATACATGGTGTTTTGTAGCATGCTTTGTACTTTATTAAAAGAAAAATGGAAAAACAATACCAACTAGTCCTTTAGAAGAGACTTTCAAGAAATTCAAATCTGATGATTTCTTAGAAATTTGTGTAAAGACAAAAAGTATTCTTATTCAGCAAAGAGTGACTTGTGATTATCTTTTCATTGTTAGTCTGTAGAGGCTAATTATAGATATGGTGAGAAACCAAGACCTGGGGCAGGTTAAGAAATGGGTTGTGATTTGTAAAGGTAGGAGGTGAAAAGAAAGCAAGACAGATGACATGCATATCCTTTCTGACGTCTGGGATTGAAGTCAGTCAAATTATCTGTGTGTCAGGGAGATGAGATGTAACATTAGAAACTAAAGGACTAGTCAAATAGATAAAGGAAGTCAAAGCTGAAAGTAATTCCAGAATGTGTGAGAGGGGGAACAAAGAGTAACAGGTAGAGAAAACATGGGAGATACCAATATTGGACAGATGAGTTGTCCTAGTCCACTCACAGGACCCCGAATGGAATCACCCTCTATCCTACTTCGTAAAGAAAACAGAAACACCTCTGGAAAACATTATAACACTGCATGCTTGTCTGAATTTGATCAGACTGCATCTGACTATTTCCAAATAAGCATACTGATCTGCAAAGAATAAGTTACTAATAGGATTTTTGGTAAGCTCTTTCATCCCCCTTTGTTTTTCGTTCTCCTATATGTACAAATCCTCTAAATCTATGCTCAGAAAATTTTGGTGTATACTATTTGGTGAATATTGATGTTCTTATTCATGGATAAAGTTTGTAAACCAGTAACTTACAGCATGTGTATAACATGTTGGTGAATCTTTCAAATTGCTTTTCTGGAAACTGTTGAATCCTTTCTTAAGGAGAATATATAATCATGCAATAAAATTTTATCCATATGGCTAAATTGTATGTATATGAGTGTTACCTATACATAGTTGGCAGACTTATGGTTGTTCAAAATTATACTGAAAATATTAAATATTTGTTTAAAAAAGAAGTGAAAGAAAATAATAAAAGCAACTTTGATGTTCATCAAAATGTTAAATGTAATCATTGAGAAATAGAAAGTAGTAAACTAACCACAACATTGAAACTTAGTTTAGTCACAGGATAAAATAGCTTAATACCACTGATTTTTCATTTAAATGTATTAATTTAGAATTATGCTCACTATGTTAAATAAAGTTAATTGGAAAATGTTGAAGTTAAATAATAAAAGTTTTGCTGAGATCAAACAGGCTTCCTTTTAATAATCTCAAAGGTTACATTATAGTTGAATATTCCCCACTTGAATATTTTGGAGTATTACTATGCAAAGATCAGCCTTTTAAGAATGTTAAACTACCACCAAGTATGATCTCATTTTATTTGATATTTCTGAAGAACACTTAAAAGTAAACAAGATGAGCAAAGCTTTAATTGACATTTCTTGAATTTAAATATTCATAAGGTGATTGATCTTTAAACATCATCTACTGAAGAGCTCAATTTCAACGAACCAATCAATGTATCAAATCCAGATATGTTACTTTGAGATGATGAGGGTAGATTATAAGAAGACAATTTACTTGTTTTCTATTGGAGAATGGATCATAAGCGTGTATCTATTTTAATCTATAAAACTTGATTTTAAATGATGAATTGTGCTTACTTTAACTGAAAAAATAGCTAAGGTCCTCTGAATTGCAGCATTCGCTATACACAATTTTGTCATACTTTAATTGAAATACCTTTTACTGCACAAATTAAAGAAGTATTTTTGACTTGGGATAAAACTTTTGTCATTTTTTTCTAGAATAAAAAAGTATATTTTGCTACAGGAAACAAAATAAATTATCTTAACCTTGCACATAAACGTAATGTAGTTTGCGCTTAATAAAAAGTAAATTTGAAACCTGAAAAGAATATATGCTTGTTTTAAGACCATAAAAACTTATCTAAGGACACGAGTCAAGATGTAAAATACAACTCAAAATGTGAGATTTTTATGATCAGTCGCAAAATTATTCAGTATCCAAAGTCCCATTTGACTTCAAAAAAATGGTAGAGGAGCTGTTTGTTACTTGAAAGTCAGATATTTTGTGTAATATTTTGTAGAGATTCAGGAATCTCAATCTAGGCCTTTTCAATCCATGCCTTTTAAATAAAAATTATTTTATATAATGTATTTGTTTCATTCAAGAACATATTTGAAGAATCAGTGTTTCATCTGGGAAAAGATAGGTATGGAATTTTGAAATCACTAGAAATAGAAGAAATTTTCACATACAAGCGATGCTGAGATAACTGGAAACTATTGAAAAGCAAAAGAAAATCATTAAATCACTGAAAGAACAGACCTCATTTTGCTTAGAGGAAAGGAAGTCATGCCTATGCATAAAAGCAAAGAAAGAAGCTATAGTTTACATGATGAATGGATTTTTAGCACATAAGGAATTTTAAATATTCTAGGGCAAGTACCACCAGAAACTAAATAAAGAAGACAAATCATGATCCAGGAATAAAATATTTGCAACTCTTTGGGAAGAGAGCTAATGTTTTTACTATAAAGTAAGAGCTCACAAATCAACAATAAAAAGCAAATAACTTGAAAGGAAAATATTCTAAAACAAAATAACTGAATAAATAACTGAAATGTGATAAAAATGGTAATAGTTGTGAAATACACAATTTTACCAATAGGAAATGGACAAAATAAAAATCACAATTGTGGTATCATTATTTTCTATTAGATTTCGTTATCCTTTTAGACATAATCAAACAATACAAGGCCAGTAATGGTGAGTTTCTAATACATGTCAGAGGCCTTGTAAAAGAATATTTATATTTTGATCTAAAGATGCTACTACTAGAAACAGGCTACAAAAAATTGAAAATGTAGTTCAAGATCAAATGAAAGAATAAACACATAAAATGCATTTAGAACAATGGTTACTGGAGAATTGTATGGTATACTCAAAACTGAAACAAATTCAATGGATAAAAAGTCTGCCATTAAATAAATTGTCACATATCCATGAAGTTGAATATTCTGCAAAGACTGGAAATTATGTTTTATAAGAATTCTTAATAACCATAGGAAATGTTACCAATGAATTTTTAAGTTTAAAAAGTTATACTATAGAGGGGAGCACTACACACTTGGGTCAGTTGGGGGGAAATAGGGGAGGGACGGTGGGGGGTGGGGAGCTGGGGAGAGATAGCAAGGGGAGAAATGCCAGATGTAGGTGATGGGGAGGAAGGCAGCAAATCACACTGCCACGTGTGTTCCTATGCAACAATTTTGCATGTTCTTCACATGTACCCCAAAACCTAAAATGCAATAAAATAAATAAATGGGAAAAAAAACCAACATTATATTTAGAAATGTGGAGATAAATGCCACAAGATGAGGCTTAAAATATAGAAAGTGGTTGCTTCAGGGAGCAGGGAACAGGTTTTTAGTGCATATTTTTCTACTAGAAGCATTTGAGCACTATTTGGTTTTTTTCAATAATGTGCATGTATTGCATTAATAAAAATAAATATTCACATTAAAAGTAAAAAAAAAGTTATACTATAAAATAATTATAAAAACAAAATAAGCAATATGTAATATATGTGTTATACATGAATATGTGTTTATATGTATATACATATTTGTGTGTGTGTGACTGTATAATGTTTAGAAAATGTATCTAGAGGGTGATACCCAATTAGTATCCACTAATACCTCATTTACCTGAGGACTAAGCTTTAATTTTTTTTTTTTTTTTTGCCTGATTTCCTCTGTACAGGATCTGGGGAGTCATGCCCTATAAAACATAAATTCTCATCAGATGGGTTTTATTTAACCCTATATATCGTGAGTTTCTTTCTAACCCGACTCTAGCATAACATCACGAGACAAGGATAAGAATCAAAGTAGTTTACCCCAAAACATGGTTCTTTGCCATATCTTTAAATGGTTCTTTTTCAAAGGTGTCCTTTGTGGGGGGAAATGAACATCTGTAAAGAATCTTGGTGCTGGGTGAGATGTCTCACGCCTGTAATCCCAGCACTTTGGGAGGCTGAGTTGGGTGGATCACCTGAGGTCAGGAGTTCAAGACCAGTCTGGCCAACCAACATGGTAAAACCCCATCTCTAATAAAAATACAAAAATTAGGCAGGCATGGTTGTGCACTCCTGTCATAATCCCAGCTACTTGTGAGGCTGAGTCAGGTGAATTATTTGAACCCATGAGGTGGAATTTGCAGTGTGCAGAGATTACGCCATTGCACTCCAGCCTGGGTGATAGAGTTAAACTCCCTCTCAAAAAAAATAAATAAAAAAATAATAAAAGAATGTCTATTAACATAGCTAGATCTTTCGTTTCCAGGCCCTCCCAATCCTGAAGAGATTAAGTAAGAGTCTAGCACATTTTGGAAGGTCTGAATAGGAAACATTTGTCATCTATTGTCTCTAAGGCCAGCCACTCTAAGATTTAAAAGAACCTTGGTCTCCACAATCTTTTATCTTAACCTGAATAGTTCCTTTCTATTGATCCCAGGTCTTTAGACAAACTAAACCAATTGTCAATCAGAAAATGTTAAATTTACCTACAGCCTAGAAGCACCTGCCTGCTTCTGAGTTGTCCCGCCTTTCTAAAGCAAACCGATATTTTTTTAGACGTATTTGATTGCTGTGTCATTCCTCCCTAAAATGTATGAAACCAAGCTGCGGCCTGACCACCTTGGACACATGTTCTCAGGGCCTCCTGAGGGCTGTGTCATGGGCCATAGTCACTCATATTTGGTTCAGAATAAATCTCTTCAAATACTTTACAGAGTTTGGCTCTTTTTGTTGACATATCTGTGATTATCTCTAGATTATGGAATGGCAGGTGATTTTTCTTGTTTGGGATTATTTTATTTTATCTTATTTATCTTTTGTCCCAAAGAACATATAGTACTTTTTTATCCTAAATATTTTTTTTCTTCAAAAATCCATTGCGAGAAGTAAAGTTTTACATCTGATAAGGGAAATGCGTCAAGACATGCAAATATTTTTATTCCTATACCAATGGAAGACCTCAGAATTAGGTCATTTTGATCTTTGTTGCTGAGTCTTAAAATCCTTCCCAAGAAATGATCTAGGTTTCCAAATGGTGGGAGTTGGTAGTTGACCTGAAATTAATTTTTTACCCCTTATTTATGCTCTTGAATTCATTATTAGTCAGGACAATCTAGGTGTTGTACTAACAGATTTACTCCAAAATCTCTGTGCCTTCACACAAGAAAGTTGATTTTTCACTCGGAGTAAACATTTTGTGAGACAGTGAAGGATAAGTCCACACAGTCACTCAGGAACCGCTGCTGAAAGAGGCACTGCCGTTTTGTTTCTGCACCATCTAAAACAAACGGCATCCTTAAACCTTAGAGTGGGAGAAGAGAAAGCAAGAAGGCTGTTGGATTATAAATGTTTCCACTGAGAAGTGATACCACTTCCTACAGTCAATTGGCCAGAAATAGTTACAGCCCCACCTGACTGTAAACTAGGCAAACTAGAACATGGCATAAATGTTCAGAGAAAGAAATTGCACATTGAGTGCATACACATAGGCTATTCTAAAATTAATAAGCGTTTTTAGCAGTATACCCAGCTATTCAATACTTGTGTGTTTTCTGAGTGTATGTGCAACAGTACTGAGAATCTTACTTAAATCTTAAATTTTAATCTTAAAGTGTGGTAATCTGAGAAAGAAAGGGACTGCCCTTTCCAGTACACAAGTAACTTAGGAACAAATATGCTTGGGGTAAACATCAAGCATATTGATTCTTTAAGGGATAATAATAGACTGCTGTGGTATAACTGGTGCTTTTGCCTAAATTCTTGTTCTATTCCAGCACAAACTTTGTGAAAAGGTTATTATGCCCACATTACTGAAAGGTAAACTGAGGTACCTAGAGTTGAAGTAATTTGACCAAGAGCATAGGAACAAATGTTAGAAATAAAACCTAAAATCTAAAGCTAAAATATTGCATCCTTTTATAGTAAAAAAAAATCTCCAATTTTTACTCATTGAAAATTTCAGTTTGAAAATTACACCAAAATCGGTCAAGAATTGCAGTTACACCATCCTGTAAGTAGTAGATTTCATTGCCGGATGGGCTTCTTGTTAGAATGTTTTTTTCTTGTGCTGTGATATCTTTTTGTAACTCTCATTATGTCTAGTGAAATGAGATGTATTTCATATTTGTGCGATTTGTGGTCATTCAGTTTTATATACCTGAGCCTCATTTAACAAATTTGTAATATGAACAAAATAAGGCTTATCATAGCCAAATGTTGCAGAGATATACTTTATATTTTTAAAATACTGTTGTCCTTAATGTTTCTTATTCACCCTTGAATCCACTTGAATAAATCTTATAGGTGAATGTATATATGAAAAGAAAATTACAAAGAATACATTTTAAAAAGAATACTAAATAAGGTTTTAACTGTGGTTAACTCTGGGTAGTGTTATCTTGTCTGTCTTTATGTTTGTGTTACTGTTTTTTTTATTTTCTAATATTTATTCAATTATCATGCATTGCTTTTATAATAAGAAATAAAATTTTGAAATTAACTATTTCAAATTAAATACACGTATAAATATGACAGCCTACTTAGAAAACCAGCATTCCTTGCTTTATCAGACTTTTCTTTTGTAAGATGTATGAATTTTACCACAAAGTTTTAAATATAGTCTTCTTTAAACACCATCTAGTATGTTTATCATTTATTTCTCTGTTGAAGTTTGTATTTGGTCTAATATTTACTTTGATGCATTGTAAAAGATAGATCTTAATTTAGTTTTTCATCAAAATGTTTCCCAACTTTGAATAATCCACTCTTTCCCTTTTTCTGCTTTTAAAATAAAAGTAAATCCTGACATGTCCGCAGATTTGTACCCAAAACCTCCTCAAATCCACTGATCAAAGAGTATATTGACTTATTATTATCATGTCTTATCATTGGGTTTTATGTATTTTATTGTATAAAATTTTATTTTATTCTATTTGTTTTCTATAAATTTTATTGTACTTATTTTATATACAACCAATAATTATTTAATTAGTATGACATAATATTATATTTTAAATCCTCCTGTAGCCATTTGTAGTATTAGGATAAAATAATATTTCATTTCTAGCATCACTGCTTCAGTTGCTCTCTTGCTTTCTTTTTTTTTACATATGTCTGGTAATTATTTCCAACATTCCTTTATCATTTTATATGGGATGTGTTTTGGGTAAACAGTTACATTTTTGTTTTTATTTATCTAATCTGAAAGTCTACTTTTCAGTTAATGAGCTTAACCCATGGATCTGAAAACTTTCTCTACAAAAACCATTCTTAGCTCTTGGTGCATACAAAATAGACTATGAGTTCAAGTTTAACACGTTCAAATTAAATGATTATAATTAACATTTATAGTAGTTTCTTCATGCTGGACGCTGTTCTAAGAACCATACATATAATGATTCATGTAATAATCAAAAGAACCCTATAATGTTCTATAATGAGATACTATTATCCCCACTCCACTGATGTAAAAACTGAGGGACAAAAACTCATCCAAGCCCTCACAAGTGGCTGGTGAGGGAGCTGGAATTTGATCTGAGGTAGTCTGGCTCCAGATTCCATAGCTTTGATCATCACCACAATATATTATTCCTCATTGATGAAAGACTGAAACATGTTTCACTATATTCTTATACTCTTATTTCATGTTTTCTTTTATAAGTGGTTAGCTTTGTAATGCTACTACAACAAATGGCCACAAACTTAGTAGCTTGAAACAGCACAAATGTATATCTCACAGCTGTATAGCACAGAAACCTGATGGACTCAGTGGGATCACCTCCCCATCTTAGAAGGCTGACATCAAATGTTGACAGGGCTACAGTCATACACAGCCTTATCTACTATAGCCCTTCAGGTTATTAGAAAAATTCAGTTCCATGCAATTGTAGGACTGAGGTCCCCTTTTGCTTACAGGGTCTCGGCCAGTGGTTGTTCTTAGTTTCTAGAAGCTTCCAACATGCCTTGATTCATAACTCTTCTATCTACAATGCCAAAAAGAAATGGTTTGAGTCCTTCTCATGCTTCTGATCTCTCTGATTCCTCTTTTTGGCTTGCTTTTGCTTCCGTCTTCCTCTTGTAGGGTAAATGCACCTTGTGACAACAATTTAAGCCACTCTTAGACGGACGCTGTATGGTAGATGCACTCGAATGTGTGTTCCAAGCAAGGGAATCCAGGAGTGGCCAACCTGGAGATTGGTTCCTCATCCATGAAGAATATCTGATCCCCCGGCTTGTCCCATGCAACACAGGCCATACAGGGGACTGAGGCCCTCAGTTTTGGTCTGGAGTAGGGTTGCCAAGTGGAGGGAATTAAGGGTTGGGTGTTAAGTGAAATTGAAGTATAAACTGTTTGCAAGCAGTGGCAGTTTTTCTGCCCAGCTCACCACTAGGCTCTGCAGTCGTGTGGTCCAGCCCTACCGCCATTGGACTTGCTCTCCTGTGTGTGACTCCTTAATAAAACCGCATGTCTTTTGCACTGGCTGTGGTCTCTTCCTTGGCCTCTTGAACCTGGTGCCTTCCCTACTGAGGTCCATAGGGATTTGGCACAACACTCCTCCATCTCTCTCTCCTATCTGCCTCTTCTGCTTTTAAGGGCTTGAGAATTGCATATTCTACAATCATCTCCCTATTGTAAGGTCAACTGATTAGTAATCTTAATTCCCTCTGCAAAGTACCTTTACAGCAGTGGCCAGATTCATGTCCAATTAACCAGAGAACAGGAGACTTAGGGGGGCATCTTTAGAATCCTCTTTACAAAGCTTTCTTTTTCATTCTCTTTTATTTTCTGCTCTGTTTCTAATCTGCAAATACCTTTTAAAATATTTATTCTGTCTTTGGTATAAGTTAATCACCCTAGCAAGAGAGCAAACACAAATTATTTTGTCTCCATTTGTGCTGCTTATCTTAAGAAGTCCTTTCCCATCAATTCTTTAACTGCATTTTGTAAACATATATTTTCATTTCCCATAGGTTTTTAAGACTCAGGGAAAAAAGTTAGTTTATTTTGCTTAGCTAGCCAGACCATCATATTACATTTTCTTTTAATTGAACAAACTCGATAGTAGCATTTTAAGTAGGCCACACTATTCACCTATCTTTTACACTGTCTTCACATAACTGTTTTTACATACCACTTTGCAATGCTCCATGCTTACATTATACACAACTGCAATCAGAGTGGGTATAACATTTTCTTTTTTCCAAATTTAAAACTATAACTGATTATTTCACTCCTGTCTCTTCCTTTCATTGCCTATGGAAGGTACCAAAAAAAGTAATATACAACCTTCAAAGCATGAGATAAACACATGTCCAGGCCTGGGTGCCATCAGCTTATCCTCCCCAAATATTCTTTCTACTTCTTTGACCCTCATGCATATCCTATTACATAGCAGTATAATGATAAATTTGTAATTCTCACCTTTGAGCACATGTTGCCCCTCTGACTTCATTTTCTTCAGCTGACTGACTCCTATTTGCCTTTCAAGCATAATCTAATGTGTCACCTCCTTTCAGGAAATTTTCCTAGTCTGGGTTAAGTGCCTCTCTTTTGTGCACACATAAAATTCTTCTTGTATTTTTATCAGAGCATTTTTCATACCCAGTTGTAATCATTTGATTATTTCTATAGTTCCCAATTATACTTCAAAATCCTTGTGAGCAAAACCTGTGCCCAATCCTACTAGTTGTTTTTCTTGAGATGGGTTAGGTTTCACTACAGTTAGCCAATGACGCCCAAATATCAGTTATTTAAAACAGCACAGGTTTATTTCATCTTGGCACTACATGTGTGTCATGGGGCAGCTTAAGGCTCTGTTCATTGCTCTTTTTTCACTGACAAAGCTGTCATTATCTCTAACGTCAGCTGCCATGGCAGAGAAAAGGAGAGACCATGAAATATACAATGGCTCATGAAGCATCTCCCTGAACTGACATATGTCAGGTCTGCTCACTGTTCATTCCAAAAAAAAGCACAGGACCATATCCACCCTCAAGAGGGAAGGAAGCACAAGCCTGCCATGCACCAGAGGTGAGAGTTTTGAGTAGTCAGTGAACAGCTCTAGTAACACAGCAGCCACAATCAGTCTCTTTAAGTATGATATGAACTGCATGTTTGTGTCCCTCCAAAATGCGTATGTTGAAACCATAACCCACTACAGGATGATATTTGGAGGTGGGTGCCTGAGAGGTAATTAGGTTATGAGGATGGAGCCCTTGTGATAGAATCAGGGCCCTTCTAAGAAGATACCTAAGTAAACATTTTTCTCCTCTCTGCACTCTTTTCCGTGTAAGTATACAACGAGAAGGCGGCCGTCTGCAAATCAGGCAGGAGACCTCACCAGACAACGGATCTTCCAGCACTGTGATGTTGAACTTTCCAGCCTCCAGCACTGTAAGAAATAAATGTTTGTAGCCTAAGCCACCCAATCTATGGTAATTTGTTATAGTAGTCCCAACTGGCTACTGTGTTATTAGTTAACTAGGACTGCCATTTCCAACTACCACAGACTGGGTGGTTTAAACAACAGAAATGCATTGTCTCATAATTCTGGAGGATAAAGGTCTAAAATCAAGGTGTGTTATTAGGGGTGCTTCCTTCTGAGGGCTGTAAGATAAAGATCTGTCCCAAGCCTGTCTCCTCAGCTTGCAAATGGCCATCTTATCCTTATGATTTTTTACATCATCTTCTCTTTATGTGTGTCTGTGTCCAAATTTCCCACTTTCATAACTTGTAAAAGGAGTCAAGTATTAAGTGAAGAGTAAACAAATGCATATGAAAATGTCATCTACAATACGTAATAAAATGGATTTTAAAGGAAATTTGGGATACTAGTTTATAAATATAGAAAGAAGATGGCAATAAATTTTTGGCCAAAATTACAGGCTTAATTAATGCCAGTGACATTATTAATGAGCAAATCTTTTTTTCAGAAAGTATTTTGGCAATGTATATTAAAATATTAATTTTGACATAAACACATAGTTATAAAATAAACATATTAGTTTAAAAATAAACTTTGTAGGGAAATTAGCCAAAGAAAAACTATCAACTGGAAAAATAAATTCTAAGTAGAAAGTGTCAATTATGGTTTACCATAACAGTAAACAATTATAAACATTGTTTTCCTCTTTCTGGGAGTATATCACATACTGATTAAAATAATAATCATAAAAATTATATAGAGACATAAAAAACAGATATAATTTAGTAACTAATTTAAGAAAGATATCACCATGAACCAAAGATATTATTTTACATACTCTTATGGATTGAATTGTGTTCCCCCAAAATTCATGGGTCAATTCCTGACCCCCACTAGCTCAGGATGTGACATTATTTGGAGATGAAATGTTACAGAAGTAATCAAGTTAAAATAAGGTTAAAATAGACTGGAGTGGGTCCTCATTCAAAAGGACTGATAGTCTACACTTACTGCTCTTAATCTCATCCAACAAAATTCTTACTCCCAATATTGTGGTTTTACTGGCTAGAAGTTCCATATTTCTATATTTCATTTCCCTCATCACTACATTTATATTTACCTTTGAAGATCTGAATATAGTTATAACTATATTAATGTGTTTGTGTACTAGTCCCTTATTTCTTTTATAGCTCTGTTTTTATTGAATGACTTTTAAGAGTCATGGGCCTCATTTTTCTGCTTTTTGGCATATCTAATACCCTTTTTATTAGTTTCTGGACATGTTGTGCCTTATACTGTTGAGTGTATCGATTTTGGTGTTTCCTTTCTGGAATGTTGGTTTGGCTTTGTTTTGACAGGCATTTAAGTACCTGTCAATCAACCTGATACCGACAAGGCCTCTTTATAATTTTTGTTGTGAAATACGCAGTGTACACTCTAAGAATAGCTGATTCCTATTATTAAGGTATGATCCATTCCGGGTGTCCACTGAATATTGTATGTAGGTGATTACTGAAGGCTCTACACTCTAACTTGTGGAAGTTTGAATATCTACTTTTCCTTTATGAGTGCTGGGAATTGCTCAGCCTACTATTCCCTGGTCTTTCTTTGCTTGACTTTGTGGAGTTTCACTTCATGAATATATGGCCTAGTTCTTAGTAAATGCTAGAGGGACTTATATGCACATATCTGGTTCTTTTTTTCTGTATAGCTCCCTGCTTTCCAAAACTCTACCTTGTAACTTGCGATAGCTTCAACCTCCCTGTGCTCTGATCATCATCTCCTCAATGCCAGGAATCCACTGAACTTTGTTTGAGATTCCTCCCGTTCATTTTGCATTTTTAAAATGCCACAAGCAAAAAAATCAAGGTGACAATAAGACACATCTTATTTGTTCCATTTTCTCAAGTATAGACCTGCATTATCTGTTGTCCAATGTCTGAAAATAATAGTTTGAGGTAGTTTTTCCTATTTTCTAGTTTTTAACAACAAGAAGTTAAGTCCAGCCTTTGCTAGACCATTATGGCCAGAAGTTGAAGTTTATGATGCTTATTTAAAGACAATTCATTTTGTAGCTGATGATGTGTTTATAATGCTCAAATTCTGGAATATATCCAAATGTATAAGAGGATTCAGAGACACACGGCTTAACAATTAACCGACTTCTGCACTCTTGGTCTGGACAGTTTCACCGCAGACATGTAAAAATGCTCAGTTAACATGAAGATGTAATTAAAATGCTCTTTTCTTCAATTACGTCACTTAACTAAAACATAATACCATCAGTTGAAATTCTACTAAAAATTTTGATATTACTTTAAAAGGCTTTTTAAGAATTTTTTCAAATCTTAGAATAAATATTTAATTAATGTTTAAATTTCACTGTCTCTGTTCCTAGTTATATACTAAATGGAATTGTACCTGCAATTATATTTTGATTTATGTTTTTAAATAGTACAGATTTTTGTGGTATTTATTTATTTGTTTATGCCTCCTTCCTATTTCAGAAACTATTTATAGTTTTGAAATTTCACTGTAATAAAAATAAGGTTGTTTATGTGGTGGGATTCATCAGGCAAGAACAAGTAAATAGAAATATGTGAAATGTATGAATAGTCCCCAAAGAAACATGGTATATAACATGTATGGTGTTGGAGTAAAAATATGTTCTACTTTCTCAATCTATTCAACACAAACATATACACTGAATGTAAATGTATTTTTTTAAATTTTTTCAAAACATTACTCAGTTTAGCACAGTAGTAGTAGACCATAAATAGCCAATAAATATTTGTTATGAAAAGATTACCATGAGGAAAGAGAAGAATGAAAATAGAAATAAAAATATCTAAACCCTAGATGCAATGTCTAAAGCATGAATCGTGAAGGAAAGAGTTCATTTTACAACAATTAAACATTTCCACTCTGCAAAAGTTACTGTTAAGAGAATAAAAAAAGAATGACAGCCTGGAAAAATATCTGTAAAAGACAAAGGACTTTTCTTCAAAATATACAAAGAACACTTAAAACTCAACAATAAAGAAAGAAAGGATTCGACTTAAAAATTAGACAAAGACCTTAACAGTTACCTCGTCAAAGAAGATAAACATATGGCAAATAAGCATACTAATATATGCTCCACATCATATGTCATAAGCGAAATGCAAGTGTAAACAAAGAGAGATCACTACACACCTATTAGAATGGCCAAAATCCAGAACACTGACAGCACCAAATGCTGATGAGGATGTGGAACAGGAACTATGTTAATTTCAGGTGGAAAGGCAAAATGGTGCAGCTACTTTGGAGGGCCATTTAGTGGTTTCTACAAAACTAAATGTACTCTAACCATGTAATCCAGCAATCATGTTGGATTTACTTAAAGGAGTTGAAGAGCAATGCTTGCACAGAAAAGGACGCACAGATTTTAATAGCTGCCCTATTCATAATTGCTAAACTTGGAAGCAACCAAGATGTCTTTCAGTGGATGAATAAACTATGTCAAATCCAGACAGTGGAATATTGTTCAATGCTAAAAACAAATGAGTTATCAAGCCATAAAAAGACATGGAGGAGGATTAAATGCATCTTACTAAGCCAGTCTGAAAATTCTACATATTGAATTATTCCAACCATGAGACATTCTGGAAAAAGCAAAACTGGAAACAGTAAAGACATAACTTGTCACTAGGAGTTAGCTTGGAGAGAAGGTATGAATAGGAGGAGCAGAGAGGATATTTAGGGCAGTGAAATTACTCTGTATGACACTGTGATGGTAGATGTATCTCGTTATTATATACTTGTCCAAATCTATGGAATGTGTAACACTAAGAATGAACCCGAATGTCAGCTGTGGACCTTGGATGATAATGATGTATCAATATATGTTCATCAATTGTGACAAATGTACCACTGTAGTGTGGAATGTTAGGGAGGCCATGCTCCCTACTCCTCCTAGGGATAGGGAGTATCAGGGAATCTCTACCTTTTGCTCAATAGTAAATTTCCTCTAAAAATGGTAAAATTTGCTCTAAATAGTAAGATTGCTCTAAAAATAACATCTATTTAAAAATTGTTAAGATGGTAACATTTATGTTACGTGCATTTGCCACAATTAAAATTTTTAATTAAGAAATATTTTTAACTATAAAAAATTTCAAACTTAAAGAATATATTCAGTAGCATGTCCACAACATTATATAAGTTCAGTAAAAATGTCTTGTTTTGATTACAATTTGGGTAATTGATTAACAATGGCAATGAATCAAAAGCGAAAGTTGGCTAAAGGGCTGTCTTTTAAAATTGCAGTGTTCATCATGAAATAAAGTGTTTACGAATGCAGTCAATTCTATACCTGTTTTGTTTTGTTTTGTTTTGTTTTGTTGGTCCTGGAACAAATTTAATGGAACCAGTAACATATTTCCTTGGTTTTAATTATGCACAGTAAGTATTTTTGATGTTGACAAGTTTCTTAAAGAATAGCAAATACTGCCTTTTACTCAATAGCTTTGATTGTGTGCATTACATGCTAACCATTTTCCTTTTCCTATAGCAGCTATTAAGCATGGTGACACCCACAATGTCCCAGCATGGCCAGGCATCCCCTGGGATGTCTGTTACTAAGGAATACATAATTCTAAATGTTCTCTCTTTAAAATGTACCATACAACTTATCTTAAATAGTAAAATTAAAATATTAACCCTAGTAGAAATTTGCAAGAGAGAGAAAATTTGATGGAAATTTGTCCAGTGCTGACTTTTAAAAATGCTGTGTCTCTTTCAATCTTATATTGCTTCTTCTATTGTACTATGTACTCAAATATACCTACATGTACACTTTGATATGTCTGTGTGTATGAGTGTGTGAATATCTGTGTGTGTCTGTGCATAAGTGTGTATCATGGAGACATGCTATTTTAATATGACTTTAGGTATTAAAGGCATTAATCTTGCAAGATTCCTTACTCTGCAGAAGGCCTGATGTTACTGATGTTTGTTGAATTAAATCAGTTGATGAACTGTTACTCAAGACTTTAGTTCATACTTTCCCACAAAACAAAGAAAAAAGCAAAACGACTCTTCATCTTCCAATTATTTTCCTCCCTCATATACTAACTTACAGCTAAAGCTGTAAGTTACACATAAAGCTAAACCATTACACATTGTAAAATACTTTTTTATGATGTCTTCTGAATGATCATTTGTTCCTTTTGCTTTCTGAATGATGGGAGCGCTATACGAGCTACATAAAACTCACACGAAGCAGGTATATTTCAGATTAACTACAATAATGACCCTTTTTTTACTCAAGCAACATTAAGTATTTTTGAGACTCTCTCGACAAAGTTCCACTTTAATTTCTCTTTCTAAATGAAACTCTCCCACAGTCTTTCTAGAGTCCTATCCATAAATGTTGTGGTCATTTTGCGTGAAAAAATTTACGATGGCTTTGTTCCATAAAAAACAGGTGCCAGGAGGAGGCAAAGAGAAGGATTTATGCCAAGGATTCAAAATGCATGCCAGTGGCGTAAGGGTGCAGAATCACAATTAGGTAGAATGGAAACAACACTGGCAGTGTGATTCAACCATAAATTCCAAATAAAGGGGAACTATATGTGGATAAGTTAGAAATAGACACTATAGAGTTAAAAATGATAGATGGATGGCAAATAGATTAGATAGATAGATGATAGATACATACATATATACATACATATATAGATAGATAGATTCATAATTAAACCTCAAGACATAAATATAAATAAGGTTGAGAGTTCAGGACTCTGGGGATGGAGTGTGCTATTTCAACTGGTTTCCACTTCCTATTTCTAAGGCTGGCTGAGGCATGTAAAAAAGTGTCACTAAATGAATGCTAACGGTTCACATACTGCTAATAATAATTCACTGAACGTAGATATACGCAAGTGCTATACTATGTAGTTTGTTTTTGATTATAATCATGTTGTGATGAACAGAAAATGTTTATCATTTTATAGATGATGAAACAGAAGCTTAGGGAGCTTTAGCGACATGCACGGCCAGGTGCAGTGGCTCACGCCTGTAATCCCAGTACTTTGGGAGGATCGCTTGAGCCTGGCAGTTCAAGATCAGCCTGAGCAACATGACAAATCCTTGTCTTTACAAAAAATACAAAAATTAGTCAGGCATGGTGGCATGTGCCTAGAGTCCAAACTACTTGGAGGTTGAGGTGGGAGAATTGCTTGTGCACAGAAGATCAAGGCTACAGTAAGCTGTGTTCACACCACTGCACTCTGGCCTGGGTGGCAAAGGAAGACTCTGTCAAAAAAAAAAAAGAAAAACAAGGTCTTATAGCAAACAAATAAAAAAGAGAGTAAGGATCTGAACTCAGGTTGCTGTGCTTCCAGCCTCTGAAATCTCAACCACTAGAACTGCACTGTGAAGTATGGTAGTCATTAGCAACATACAACTATTTAAATTTAAACTAATAAAATCAATAAATTTTAGAATTTGGTCCTTCAGTCCCACTAGCCACATTTTAAATGCTTACTAGCCACATGAGTCTTGTGACTACCATATCGGACAGAGCAAATAAAGACTGCCAACTTTGCAGAAAGTGCTAGGGGATAGCTGTAACAGACCACACTGCTTTATCACAATGTATTATTCTTCTGTGATAGACTAAAGCTTGTATCAAAACTAAATAACTTCTTACCTTTCTTCAAGAGGTCAGTTCAGGTTGATGTATCATCCTTCTGTACTCAAGGCTTCTTGACATCGGCACTATTGATATTTGGGAGCTGAATAATTCATCTTTAGGGAGGGCTGTCCTATGCATTGGAGAGCATTTAGCAGCTGCAGTGGACTGAAAGTTTGTGTCCCCCACCCTCCGGAATCACGTGTTCAGTCATGTATTGAAATGCTAACTACCAATGTGACGGTATTAGGTAGGATGTTTGGGCGGTGATTAGGTCCTAGGTGTGAAACTCTCATGAATGGGATTAATTCCTTCGTAAAAGAGGCCCCAGATGCTTCCTCACCCTTCCTCCTAGTGAGGTTACAGTGAGAAGAAGGCCATCTATGAGGAAGAGGCTCTCAACAACTCAGAATCTGCAGGCCCTTACATCTTGAACATCCCAGTCTCTGGTATTGTGAGAAATAAATCTGTGGTGTTTACAAGCCGCCAAGTCTATGGTGTGGGATATTTTTTCAGGTGCCTTTGGACCAACCTAACTCCTCTCCCATTTCCTTACTTGTGCTTCTCAAGAATAACTGTGGAATGTGACACTGCAACATCCTGAGACAGGGAGGGATGCCCAGGACAGACCAGGACTTGTTACCGTCCCTCTTAGGAAATGCAACATCTTGAATTAGGGAGGAACTTCCTGGGGCCACCTTGGCTTTGTTCTTCTCTCCTCTAGAAGTAGGGTGTGCTTGTTCAAAGCTTCACCCAGTGAATTACACGGTCCCGGAAATATAAAACCTGGGGCAGGCTGCCATTCAGAGTCCCTTAGTTGTGGTGTGAAGTGGAGCAAGCACAGACAAGATTCCATCCTTCGTGGGAAGCTTTCTGGCACCTTGGGAGACAGGCTCTCAAAGGATTCAAGACTTCTGTCTCTCACTACCTATCTGTAAGTAATAAACCAGTTTTGCATAACTTGTGTGTGAATGTGTTATATCTCACCAGGCTCAGACAAATATGTAACCAGTGTGTGGTGGACCAAAACACTGTGATCAAAACAGCCCAGGGTGCAGTGAGCACAGGTATATGGAGGTCTGTTTCCGGTGGTTGGCACAGTGATGATCTTTGTTTTTTCTCCACTTGATGGGAGTCTTGTCTTGGGACTGGTAATCAACAAACCTGCTTCACATATGGTCATTTGTTATAGCAGCCTGAATAGACTAAGACTGCAGCATCCCTGGCCACTACTCACCAGATGTCAGTAACATCCCCTCCCAGTTATGATAGTAAAAAATATCTCCAAACATTGCAAAATTTCTTCTGGGAAACAAAATTATTTCTACTTAAGAACTACTTCATGAGGCCACTAACAGTAAGATGTAGAGAAGGAAGCAGTAAATGCTGAGAGAAGAAAGATCTTTATAAGAAATACTTTTTAATAAAAACTTCTGAACTTCTTGATTCTGAGCCATTGGGTGGCCTAGTGAGGTGATAAGAAAATTTTACACTGACAGACAGTTGGAATTCTCAGGCTTCTGCTTCTCTCGGTAAATGTGGAGGGCAGTTGTTTGAGAGACCATGTGTACCTTGAAGAAATACACTGATCCATTTACTCTAGAAAAAAAAAAAAAAAAGAAAAAAAAAATCAATGAATGGAAGAGAAAAGAAATGTGCAAATATTTGCAAGATGCTTAGACCCAACACTCTATCAGCTTTTCAAAAGAAGTCATATTCTCATAGATTCAATCTTAGTTCAGCATCCCCTAGAAACAGACCCTGAAACAAAAGATTTGAGTGAAAGTAAATTATTTGGAACACTGTCCCAGAAATGACCAATAGGAGGATGGGTTAGTGAGACAGTGATATGGTTTGGCTGTGTCTCCCCCAAATCTTATCTTGAATTCCAACGTGTTGTGGGAGGGATCTGGTGGGAGGTAATTGAATCATGAACACACGTCTTTCCCAGGCTGTTCTCATGATAGTGAATCCATCTCACAAGATCTGATGGTTCTGTTTCCCTGCACAAGCTCTCTCTCATTGCTTGCAGCCATCCAGTACACCATGACTTGCTGCTCCTTGCATTCCACCATGACAGTGAGGCCTTCCCAGCCATGTGAAACTGTAAGTCCATTAAAACTCTTTTTTTGTAAATTGACCAGTCTCAGGTATGCATTTATCGGCACCATGAAAATGGACTAATACAATAAATTGGTACCAGTCGAGTGGGGTGCTGCTGAAAAGATACCTAATAATGTGAAAGGTACTTTAGAACTGGGTAAGAAGCTGAGATTAAGCAGTTTAGTAGGCTCAGAAGAAGACAGGAAAATGTGGGAAAGTTTGGAACTCCCTAGAGACATTGAATGGCTTTGACCAAAATGCTGATAATGATATGGACGATGAAATCCAGGCTGAGGTGGTCTCAGATGGAGATGAGGGACTTGTTGGGAACTGGAGCAATGGTGACTTTTGTTATGTTTCAGCAAAAAGACTGGTGGCATTTTGCCCCTACCCTAGAGATTTGTGGAACTTTGAAGTTGAGAGAGGATTTAGGGTATCTGACAGAAGAAATTTCTAAGCAGCAAAGCATTCAAGAGGTGACTTGGGTGCTATTAAATGCATTCAGTTTTATAAGGGAAGCAGAGCACAAAAGTTCAGAAAATTTGCAGCCTGACAATGCTATAGAAAAGAAAATCCCATTTTCTGAGGAGAAATTCAAGCCAGCTGCAGAAATTAGCATAAGTAATGAGGAGTCGAATGTTAATCCCCAAGACAATGAGAAAGTGTCTCTATGGCACATCAGAAGTCTTTAAGGCAACCCCTCCCATCACAAGCCTCGAGGTTTAGGAGGAAAAAATTGTTTCTTGGGCCAGGCCCAGGGTCCCTATGCTGTGTGCAGTCTAGGGAATTGGTGCCCCACATCCCAGCCACTCCAGCCACAGCTGAAAAGGGCCAACGTAGAGCTTGGGCCATGGCTTCAGGGGATGCCAACTCCAAACCTTGGCAGCTTCCACATGATGTTGAGCCTTGGAGCGCACAGAAGTTAAGAATTGAGGTTTGGAAAACTCCAGCTTTCAGAAGATGTATGGAAATATCTGGATATCCAGGCAGAAGCTTGCTATAGGGGCAGGGCCCTCATGGCAAACCTTCACTGGGGGAATGTGGAAGGGGAATGTGGGGTCAGTGGCCCCACACAGAGTTCCTGCTGGGGTATTGCCTAGTGGAGCTGTGAGAAGAGGGCCACCATCCTCCAGACCCCAGAATAGTAGATTCACTGACAGCTTGCACTGTGCACCTGGAAAAGCTTCAGACACTCAACACCAACCCATGAAAGCAGCTGGGAGGGAGGCTGCACCCTGCAAAGCTACAGGGCCGGAGCTGCCCAAGACCATGATGGGAATCCACCGCTGGCATCAGCATGAGTTGATGTGAGACATGGAGCCAAAGCAGATCATTTTAGAGCTTTAATATTTGACTGACCAACATATTGAAACCCTGCCTCTATTAAAAATACAAAACATTAGCTGGATGTGGTGGTGTACACCTGTAATCCCAGCTACTCAGGAGGCTGAGGCAGGAGAATTGCTTGAACCTGGGAGGCAGAGGGTGCAGTGAGCTGAGATTAGGCCATTGCACTCCAGCCCAGGTGACAGTGTGAGACTCTGCCTCAAAAAAAGAGAAAAAAATTTAGCCAGGTGCAGTGGCTCATGCCTATAATCCCAGGACTTTGGGACGCTGAGGAGGGTGGATCACTTGAGGTCAGGAGTTTGAGACCAGCCTGGCCAACATAATGAAACCCCACCTCTACTAAAAATACAAAAAATTAGCTGGGTGTGGTGGTGGGTCCTGTAATCTTAGCTACTAGGGAGGCTGAGGCAGGAGATTCACTTGAACCTGGGAGGTTGAGGTTGCAGCGAGCCAAGACTACACCATTGCACTCCAGCCTGGGCAACAAGAGCAAAACTCTGTCTCAAAAAAATAAAGATATGACTGCCACGCTGGATTTCAGACTTGCGTCAGGCCTGTGGTCCCTTTGTTCTGGCCAATTTCTCCCATTTGAAGTGGCTGTATTTACCCAATGCCTCTATCTCCATTGCATCTAGGAAGTAACTAGCTTGCTTCTGATTTTACAGGCTCATAGGTAGAAGTGACTTGGCTTCTCTCAGATGAGGCATTGGACTGTGGACTTTTAGTTAATGCTGAAAAGAGTTAAGACTTTGGGATACTGTTGGGAAGGCATGATTGGTTTTGAAATGTGAGGACATGACATTTTGGAGGGACTGGGACAGAATCATATGGCTTGGCTGTGCCTCCACCCAAATCTCATTTTGAATTCCCAAGTGTTCTGGGAGGGACTCAGTGGGAGGTAACTGAATCATGGGGGCAGGTCTTTCCTGTGCTGGTTGCATAATAGTGAATATGTCTCACAAGATCTTACGGTTATTATAAGGAGGAGTTCCCTGCACAAGATCTCTCTCTTTGTGTGTTGCCATCCATGTAAGCCGTGACTTGCTCCTCCTTACCTTCCACCATTATTGTGAGGCCTCCACAGCCATATAAAACTGTAAGTCCATCAGACCTCTTTCATTCATAAATTTCCCAGTCTCATGTACGTCTTTAGCAGCAGCATGAAAATGGACTAATACAGAGTAGGCAAAGAAACACATGGAAGAAAGTGTTATCAGTTTAGTTAACATAATGGGTAACTGCAGTTTAACCCTAATGAAGAATCCTGAGAGTACATGAGATTTATGCATTTCAGAGTTATCCTACACAAGGAGTAAGAGAGCCAGCATGTTTATATACCAACCCAGCTAGCCATGGATAGGCGGCTCCTAGGGATTTGGATGGCTATTGGATGGCTGGCTTATTGATTCCTCAGCACTTCTGACTTGCCCTTGACAAGCAGAACAGTCTCAGATTAAAGAAAGCCTTTTGGCAGTTGGCCAGCATCATTATAATTATAGAGTTCTAGGAGATAGTGGTGGAGAAGGGAGAGTCTCCCAGGGCAACCAAGAGTACAGTAGATACGCATTCAATATTCATACATGTATTTCTAAGTCTTTATCTAGATATCTCAGCTGTGCATAGGTAATTAGCAAAGAGGTTGAGCATCTGTGATGTCAGACAGGCATAGATACAACTCTTGACTCCAAAGCACTCTTCCTCATATACCTGATATATCTTGAGCACTCTCTAAGTAATCACTTTTAGGGAGGCAAATTGCCAAACTGGAAAGAGTTAGCACAGATTATCTTCTGATTCTTCTACCTCATTCTCCATCTACTCTGGTCAAATTAACTCTTCCCTTGATTGAAATTGATTCATATGGTTTACCCTCATTTCATCATCTCAGTTTCTAGGGTAGGAATTATTAATATATTAATTTTATAGAAGGGGAAATTAAAGCTCAAAGCGATTTGTCAAAGACCACAAAGTAGGCAAGCCCAGGTGTTCTGAACCAAGGAGTCATGTGCTCTTAATGATTATGCTACTCTGCCTTCAGATAAAAAAAGGGATAGAAAATATCGTGAATTGTGCTATTTCTTATGAGTAAATGACATCTGGGGAAATCTTATAGCACTATACATCAGGGGTAAGACAGAAAAGACCCACGGGGTACTTCCAGGTTCAACATAGAAAAGAGGGACTTAATTTCTGACTTTGGAAAGAGGTATATGTAGTGTCAAGGTAGTATAATGGCTCTCAAAATCAAGAAAATGGAAATGACAAAATGTAAGACAGAGGCTTAAAGAGCGAAGCCAATGAAGATTTAAAGGCAAAACCATTTTATAAATATTTTCAAGTATCTGCCTAGTGTCAATCTTAAGGGCTTTCTGTCCAGAAAGCTCCAGAACCCTCAAGATGTGAGAAAGAAAATGTCCTACATTCACAGATTTAATGTATAGAGAGATGGTAGATTTCAGAGTGGAGGACAGAACTATCAGTTAAAAATCAAAGATCCAGGAAGGAAGGCAGAAAGTCAGACCAAGGGAAACCATCACATTGGGACTGGAGAAACAGAAAAAAATAAGAATGACCGTGATTCACCAGCCCTCCTCAGGGTTTACTCCCCAATTCCTCCTTTTGTGGAAAAGTGCAAACTTTCCATGTAGAGAACACGGAAACCCCAGGTTGGACTGTATTCGTTCCCTTGTCCTCTAATGTAGCTCAGGTACACATCAAGCTCCAGTAACAGCTACAAAATCCATAATTGCCCAAATTAATGCTTATTAACAACCCTCTACAGAATATTTAAATGGTTTTCAAAACTGTAAACCGTCAGCTAAGAAACAGCAAGCCAGGTCTTTAGTTTCTCAAAAAATAATCAAGCTTCAAAATGTCTGTTTGAGCCACAATACTTTGACAAAATGTCAAAAGAAGTCAAATTATACATAAGCATCTCCTGCCCCCTCACCCCCAGCCCCACAGGGGTCCACTTAACTGCCTTTGCTTTTCCCGCTGGCATTTTGCCAGGGTTTTTGATCCTAGTTTTGTGACACTCAGGAGTCTCCAAGTACCTTAAGGACCATCAGATTCCCATAATGAGATTAATTTTAGTTCACTTCAATTTAAAAAGCAAATATATGTCAGACTGTACTTTTAGGGAGAGAAAATGACACCATGAAATTAAAGGTCTTTGCCTCCTGGCAGGCTGACAGGGTTGACCTTGAACAGAAGTAGACAATATTTTCTCTGGGGCGTTTTTTCTCACCTCTCTCTACTCAGCATCTGCTCCTGAGGCGTCTACTGCTCGCCACTGTGTTGCTCTCAACTGCAGTGACTAGGACAGCCTGCATTTATGAAGCACCTACTACATGCTAGGCACTACCCTAAGAAAGTGGAGCATGTGCATTCTTCAGGGCAATCCTGCAAGGCAGGAAATAAACTCCCATTTCACAGATCAGGAAAGTCTTTCAGAGAAGTTAACCATCTTGCCTAAAGACCCTTCAATAATCAGTGAATTGGATAAGAATCAAATATTACGTTGGCTCCAAATCCCTTTGCACATGCTGATGAGGAGAGAAAAAAAAATTGTTTTGTTGTTCTTCTCTTTCTAAGCTTTGCCCAACAAGATATTTGATTAAGCATTAGAATCTACCTCCAAAGCACTGCAAGACAGGCTAGTCTTTCTGGAAACACCAGATGGAAGAGATGAGAAATTAAAGGCTTAAAATCACAAAGTCAAGAACAATAAAGGCTGACTGAGCAGGGTTGTAGTGGGGTGGGGTGGGTCCTTTATAGCAACAAGCACACAAGACTGATGCAGAAACTGAAACTGAGTATTCCATAAGATAAAGGGCTACTAACCTAATGTTCTTAACAAATAAATCTCCAAGTGGGGAAGAAGCAGAAGAATGAAGGAGGAGCTCGTATCTAACCAAGTAGAGGTAGGTGTAATCAGGAAAAGCAACATTAAGCAGATTTACTAAAGAAACGTCAGGGAAAAGAAAGCAGACATAGCAACACCAAAACTCATTCATTGATACTTGTAAGTACTTACATGCCTCAGGAACTTCTAACATTCGTCATCTCTTTTAACCATCAGAAATACTATCAAATCAGGCTGGGCGCTGTGGCTCACATCTATAATCGAAGCACTGTTAGAGGTATGTGGATCACTTGAGCCCAGGAGTTTGAGATCCACCTGAGCAACAAAGTGAAATCCCATCTCTACCAAAAAAATTTTTTAAATTAGTCCAGCGTGGTGGCGTTTGCCCATAGTCCCAGTGATATGGTTTGGCTCTGTGTCCCCACCTCAATCTTATGTTGAATCTTGATCCTGAGTGTTGAAGGTGTGGCCTGGTGGGAGGTGATTGGATCATGGGGGAAGTTTCTAATGGCTTAGCACCATCCCCTAGTGCTATCTCATGGTAAAATTCTCACCAGATCTGGTTGTTTAAAAGTGTGTAGCACTTCCCACTTCACTGTGTCTCTCTCCTGCCACCGTGTGAAGGTGCATGCTTCCCCTGTGCCTTTCCACCATGATTGTAAGTTTCCTGAGGCCTCCCAGCCATGCTTCCTGTATAGCCTGTGGAACGGTGAGTCAATTAAACTTCTTTTGTTCATATATGGCCCAGTCTCAGGTAGTTCTTTATGGCAGTGTGAGAACAAACTAATACATCCAGCTACTCTGGAGACTGAGGTAGGAGGAGCCCATGAGCCCTGGAGGTTGACCCAGCAGTCAGCCATAATTGCACCAATGCACTCCAGCCCTGTCTCAAAAAAGAAAGAAGAAAGATTACCAAATCCCCCAAGTTTCCTCTGCTAGGATTTAAACCTAGGTAAGTCTGATTCCAGGATATATCATAACTCTTGTGATAATTGGAAATGGAAGAATGCCTGTTAAATGAAATCAGTTTCATTGGTGATAAGCTCTTTTATGACTGTTCACTTCAGGGTTTCAGACAAGCAATCAGTTCCCACATGCCGTGTAATATCTTCATGGTGTTGTATGTTTGTGTTAAAAATCTATGCCACTGGCTGGGGGCAGTAACTCGTGCCTGTAGTCCCAGCACTTTGGGAGACTAAGGTGGGCGGATCACTTGAGGTCAGGAGTTTGAGACCAGCCTGGACAACATAGTGAAACCCTGTCTCTAATAAAAATACAAAAATTAGTCGGGCGTGGTGGTGCAGACCTGTAATCCCAGCTACTCAGGAGGCTGAGACAGGAGAATCTTTTGAACCCGGGAGGCAGAGGTTATAGTGAGCCAAAATCATGCCACTGCAGTCCAGCTTGGCAACAGAGTGACACTCTGTCTCAAAAAGAAAAAATGTCATCAGAAAAGTTTAAACTATTTCTTCCATCTTCTTTTTAAAAGGCAGAGGTTTTATAATGTGTCTTTGAAATGTTTCCATTTATTACTGTATTCTTAATAATGATGAAGTGGCTTCTTTGTCTGGGGTAAATACACAGGGTCTGTCATCTCACATCAAGAAATCTAGGACGTGGGCACACACACGAGGAGTTTAGGGGCAGGGTTTTAATAGTCAGAAAAAAAAGGAGAACATCTGTCTTTCTCGCTCTAGTTAGAGAGTGGGACTTCAGAAAGGAAAAGGCTGGCCAGCCATGGAGTTTGCCAGATTTTATAAGCAAGTTTGAGGAGGCGGTGTCCGATCTGCATAGGGCCTACAGATTGGTTCAGTCAGATGCGATGTTTATATAGTGTGGGGAAGGCTGGCCACCCCACGCTGATCTTGTTATGCAAATGGGCATTCCGCTTGGCCAGGGAATGTCTACTTTGTATGGTACACATGACTGACAAAGAAGAGGGAAGATGAAACCAACATTTTGAAAATGACACAATTTCCAGCATCTATGTCTACAGCTCAATTTTACAAGCTGCTTTTTGTTAGAAAGGAAAATGATTTGGGGCTGCTTTTCATTGAACGGAAAACCTTGTCAAAGTACCCCCACTATGTGCCTGAGTAATTTCTTCTTAACTATGATATCAGTGATACTTTATAAAAATAAACTATAGTCTTGAAGATAAACTCAGGAGCAACATTTTATTTGCAACCACAGAGGACAGTCCTCAACTGGGGCTGAGCAGCATCTCTTATAGCTGCTCACTTTTAGTATATTTTATCTTCGTATTAAGAATCCTTGCTGTTGCAAGGTACAATTCAAATAGCTCACTTTTTCTGTCTGCTCTGCAGCTGGATGCAGGCAGGGGACTAGCGTCTGACAATTAGAAGCACTTGTGGAGACATAGAGTTGGAATTGAGCAACGTGAGGAAGGTGCCACATGCTGGTGAAGGCAGTGGCACGGTGGAAGTGCCAGTGTCCCCAGGTGCCGAGCAGCAACAGCTGGAGATACTATATATATATATATATATATATATATATTTTGCATTTTAGGTTTTGGGGTACATATGAAGAACATGTAAGATCATTGCCTGGGTACACACATGGCAATGTGGTTTGCTGCCTTCCTCCCCATCACCTTTATCTGGCATTTCTCCCCATGTTATCCCTCCCCAACTCCCCACCCCCCACTGTCCGTCCCCTATTTCCCCCCCACAGACCCCAGTGTGTGATGCTCCCCTCCCTGTGTCCACGTGTTCTCATTGTTCAACACCCACCTATGAGTGAGAACATGCAGTGTTTGATTTTCTGTTCTTGTGTCAGTTTGCTGAGAATGATAGTTTCCAGGTTCATCCATGTCCCTACAAAGGACATGAACTCATCATTGTCTATGGCTGCATAGTTTTCCATGGTGTGTATGTGCCACATTTTCCCTGTCTATCATCGATGGAGATACTTTTCCTAAAGAAGTCCTTGCTGCATCCACCACACAAGCCCCTCCCCATTCCTGCCCACTTTCACCAAACCTGTGGTTTGTCACCAGGTGTCATGGAGTAACTTCCTGGTCTGGCTCTAGTCCTTCAGGAAATTCTAACCTGATATACTTGTCTGCTTGAAACTAATATACTTGTCTGCCAGTTCAAGCCAGCATGGGTTTTGCTGTTTACAACAAAGGGCTCTGACTGACACGCAAACACATTCTCATGAAAGAAGTGCTATTGAACTAGGTTTTGAAGCAGTGCTCTATGGAAGAAGGAGGCTGGTTTAGTGAAAATTTTACTTCTAAGGATATGTTGAAGGTGCATTTTATCTTAAGATTTTTAAACTCATAGAAAGTTAGAGTTTTAAAAGACTTAAATAATCCTCCTAGTTCTTACATCTTTGTTTTATGGATTAAAACAACAACAACAACAACAAAAACTTGCAAATCAAAGAGGTGAAAAATGACTTGGCCAGAGGCAATACCACTGCTAACATACAAAGCACAGACTAAAATCCAGTTCCTCTGACTTGAGTTCAGTGTGTTATTCTTTTTGTTCCCTGCAGGTTCTCTGCTCTCAGCTTTGCCCAGACACAAGGTAGGACAAGAATCATGTCTCAGGCAGCTCAATTTGGAATGTCCCCTTCTAGGGTCCAGTTGCCCAGTGGCACAGAAATCAGAAAGTGGATTCAAATGTCCCTGGATGCTGATTCTGGTTCCCTTGGTCAGGTTCCAATTAGGGCGTCTTAAAGCTGCAGCATTAGGAAACATATCCCTTCTCCCCCAACTGCTTTTCTATTCACTGTAAAAATAATTTAAAAAAAGAGGGAATGTGAAGAGCATTTATATTTATAGGGAACTGCACACTGTTTTCATATGTCAGTAGGTCTCCATAACCCCAGAAAGATGAAGGCACCACCTTTCATCGTGATTGATAGGGAGAATTCTATTCTGTATCAGAAAGGCCACATTGCATTGTGCTTAACAAATGGCTCAGGACCTCTACCAAGTAATGAATTATGTTCTGTTGAGCAAGCTATCATTTAGTCTTTTCCAAAACTTTGGTTGCTTTATTTGTATATTAGAGTTAAAATATCATTTATCTCATAAAGTTATTTATAAAAAACAATGCATATAAAGTGCCACAATTATGGTAAGCCCTTTAGAAATGCTACATAAGCTGCTCAAATATATATTTGTGAACAGTCATTTACCTTCTTACGCAGCTCTAATCTCACGTTGTTTTTAGAAAACTGCTGATTCTAAGATCTGCTGCCACAGTATCCAGCTAAGTTCAGGCTAGATATGATAGACAGTCTCCATTTTAGAATGCATCTAGAATAGTATAAGTTCTCTACAGCTGCCCTATTTCCAAGTAGAGGTTGCACTGTCAGCTCTGTACCAGAGACTGGAGTTGGGGCAGCGGGGCAGGCTTAGATAGAAGGAAAAGAGCAAAAGCTATTTCAAACATTACTCACAAAAAACACATTCAAAGCTCTTAGGTCCATTATATGGAAGATGATACAGTCCGATATAAATCTTTAATGTGAGAGCAATAGTAAATATTACTTTACACAGTTGTTTGGCACTATGTTGAGTTAGGATGAGGCCAGAACAGCCTAACGTTAAGTAAAAATTTTCCCCCAATACACTTTCGTTTCTCCTTCCAGTCTGCGGAGTTCAATTTGGAGGCCTGCTGACTCTGCCTTTTTACTCCTTATGGCTTTATTTTTACCCTCCTCACTAAAGTAAACTTTCTTTTTAGTTGTAGAAAAGAGTAGGTCAGGAGGTTTTCCAAAGTCAGGATGACCTTTCCTTTATCGTGTTGCAAACCACCCTACTATTACAACGGAACCGCTCTGCATGTTTCAGAGGTTTGTACTAACAGATTCCAATCAGATGGACACACATCTCTATTTTTATGAGATTCATAGAGAATAAAATGATGCAGCTTCTCTTATTAAGATACTGTCTATGTTTAACAATCTGCATCATTAGGACACAGCTAGTTTAAATCCCATAGGCAATTTATTATCAATGCTAATGAACCATACTGGATGTCAAAAAGTTAGTTTGAATGTATTTCAGTATGGGCAAATTTCTTTGTGAATATATTGTTATTCACATTGAAATCTGCATGCAAATTACAATTCTACTTCCCTACCTTAACCTCTGCTTGTTTCTGATTCATTCTTAGGTTCTTCTGGCATCAGCAGTTACACTAATGAAGCAATAATTTGGTTTGTAAAAGTATTCCTTGTTGACTGAACTTGAACTTCAATGTACCATCAACTTTTCCATTCCATATTGTTTTTCCTTGTTATACAAAGTCTAGATCTGAACAATTCATTGTGGTAGGCACTAGCCATGCGTAGCTATTTATATTTATGTTTAAATTAATTGAAATGAAATGAAAAATTCAATGCCTCAGTTGCACTAGCCAATTTTTGAGTCCTCGATAGACACATGAGGCTAGTGGCTACTTATTGGACAATGCAGAGAACATTCCTGTCTAGAGAACATTCACGGATCTAGAATATATGCCAATAAATGGTAAAAGCAAAGTGACAGTAATATCATTCATTTAAAATGTTTATTGTTTGCTAGGCAGTGAAGAGATTTCTCACAGCAATTCTGTGGATTTCATGCCATTATTATTCTCGTTTTAGAATCTGAAGTTGTATGTCTAGTGGGATATAATTATGCACAATCTAAATTGTTTCCCATTGTCCTTTATCTATTTATTTATTTATTTTTATTTTTTTGAGACAGAGTTTCACTCATGTTACCCAGGCTGGAGTGCACTGGTGTGATCTCAGCTCACCGCAACCTCCGCCTCCTGGGTTCAGGCAATTCTCCTGCCTCAGCCTCCTGAGTAGCTGGGATTACAGGCACGCACCACCATGCCCAGCTAATTTTTTGTATTTTTAGTAGAGACGGGGTTTCACCATGTTGACCAGGATGATCTCGATCTCTTGACCTCATGATCCACCCGCCTCGGCCTCCCAAAGTGCTGGGATTACGGGCTTGAGCCACCGCGCCCGGCTCCCATTGTCTTTTAAATACTCTTGGTGAGTCTTGTGTTTTCCCTTGCTCCTATGAGAAAATTTAGGCATTCTGACTTTTCTGATCAATTTAATGAAGTCCTACAATAATTTTAAGTCATGAAGCACAATATCGGTTCAATAATGAAAATGTCTGGTCTGATGTAATATCAAAGCTCTGTAATTTCAATGCTGATTTAAAGCTGAGGCTTCTCCTTACCTGCAGTTCTGACTGTGGATGGCAAGAAGACATCACGGAATGGAGGAGGCTTGGTTGTGTTGTCTTCTTCCCGTGGTCTCTGAGTAGTATTAATATTTCTTTCATCCTCCATCAGCTTGAATACAACAGCTGGTTTTAAATTAACAGATTGGTGGGCATTTCCGTAGGTTCTTTTGTGATTTCTCCATCACTGAGGATGTCCCTGCATTTCCTTTGCCAAGGTTCAATACATGTCCATTATGTTGGATGAAGAGTTAAGATGTGACTATTTTCACATTCAGTCCTAATCATTTGACTAGGGTTCTGTTTTCTTAGCTGAGGTCTGTTTGCCGCCTGGGGAATTCACTAGGACAGGTCAGTGATTACTCTATATTGGATCTTCATGATTAACCTCGGATCCATTGGAAACACTCCTACATCCTTTGCTTTAAGTAAACTCTAAAAATTTAGATTTCTGTTTCCACCAGTGGAGTGGATAACCAGCTAGTCATTCATCCTTTAAACTAATCAGACTTGTTGCATATACCACCCCATTGCATCTCCCCAAATTCAGGAGATAAATATTAATAGACCTCAGAATGGTCACCGTAAAGCTACTGCCTTGTCATTGAGCAGGCTGGTACTCTGAGTCTAATTCTCTACAAAGACAATTCCCCAATCTCCAACTCTGAAATTTTTATACATTCAATGGGAATACGCCATATAAGAGAGCGTTTTTAGTATCTCCTCTTTTTTAAGGATATGCTTCCGTAGGTTTTAGTACACACACAGAGTTGTGCAACCATAACTATACTCAATTTTAAAATAGGTCTTCACCTCAGAAGAAATCCTGTAATATGTTAGCAACCTCTCCCCACTCCTAATAGCCCCACTCCTAGGCAACAAGTAATCTCTATCTGCCTCTGCCTATTTGTTTATTCTGAATGTTTCCCACAAATGGAAACATACAATATGTAGTCTTTTGTAACTGGATTATTTCACTTAGTGTGATATTTTCAAGGTTCACACATTTTGTAGTATTACATTGTATTACATAATCTTATTTAGATTTTATTACTTCATTCCTTTTGTTGTCAATATTACATTGTTTCGATATACCACTGTTATTCATCAGTTAATGGACTGATATTGTTTCCACTTTTTGTCTATAATCATGCTGTTATGAACATTCAGGTAGATGTGTTTGTGTGGACTATTTTACACTTCTCTGAGAAAATACATAGAAGTGGAATTGCTGAGTCTTCTGGTAACCCTAGGTTTAATGTTTTGAAGAGCTGCCAAAGTAGTTTCTAAAAAAGAGATTTCATTTTCTATCCCAAACAGCTATGCATAAAGATTTCAATTTCTCTCTCATGTTGACACTTGTTACTATCTGCCTTTAATAAAATGGGCCATAATGAAACATTTACCCTAGTCCTAGTAGGTATGAAATGGTATCCCGTTGTGATTTTGATTTGAATTTCCCTATTGGCTAATGATATTGAGCACCTTATTTGCTTTTTGAACAACTGTATATCTTCACTGAAGAATTATCTTGTTAGATCCTTGGCCTGTTTTAAAATTTGGTTATCTTCTTACCATTTACTTGTCATGCTTCTTCAATATTTTAAATAAAAATCTATTATCAGGCCCCACGTGTTCACTCAGACCTATAATCCAGCATTTTTAGGAGGCTGAGGCTGGAGGATCACTTGAGCTCAGGAATTTGAGACCAGCCTGGGCAACATAGGGAGACCCTGTCTCTACAAAAAATTAACTGATGGCACATGCCTGTGATGTCATTCACCATTATAAGACCTGCAAGGAGGGGTTGGTACTAAACCATTCATGACAGATCCACCCCATGATCTAATTACCTCCCACCAGGCTCCACCTTTAGCATTGGGGGTTATAATTTAACATGAGATTTAGGTGGGGACACAGATCCAAGCCATCTCACATATTAACCATGCTGTGTCATTATAATGGTTAGACGTAAAAGAGTCTTATTTAGAAAGTAATTTTAGGTAATATATGCAGAAAAAATGCATTTTAGTTACTATAAGTATAAATACCATCCTTTACACATATGAACATACCACATTAATTAATACATCGCATAGAAGTCATTTACACGTTTAGTTTTCCAAAAAAGCTCCCTAAAATTTGTCCCTTAATAATTTTTTCAAAAACCATGTTGTTCTCATTGAATATCTTTAAATTTATCACCTTGTGTTAGAATAAAAGATCTGATGCAGACTAGGAAATGCTGAAAGACAATTTCAGCAAATGCTATTTGTTTACCGTATTATGTTTCTTCATTGTTTTACTTTATATATTTGTACAAAAGTCCGTATTACTTCTATTCATCTTAAAAAAAATGCCCTGAAAAATACAAACAGCCATGTTGCAGTTTAGCATTCCACTACGTTTTTTAAAAATGTTATGAAGAGTCTAAATCCGATCATCCTTATATATTTTAAGTCCTATCTTGACTCTCAAGCATTCTCTAATTGTCCTTCTTGGCATTTTGGTGTTATAACTAAGGGTTATTTCTGCTCATGGTGGTATTTCTCAGATGATGTCCAAGTGCATAGTGACTGCTTTGACTTTATTCTTTATTTAGGAAAGAATAAATCACAACTAATTCTAAACATAATTTTCTTTAAATATATCATATTTGATTCTTGAAAACTTTTTCATTTATACTTAAGTATTTTCATAAATCAATGTATATGAATATATAAGAATAATATTGAAAAATCTTCACAAAATGTTAACAATGACATAATTAGATGGCATCAAAATACTGTAAACTGCCATGTAAAAAGGTTTCTCAATTTAGATAGCTGGCAAATAATACAATTAAATAGAAAATATCATTCTCTCAACAAGAAAGCAACACACACGGAAATATGCCAGAATCTCCCTGTCTTGTAAATTCTAGTTTATGATTGGTCTTTTTGCTTGCCACATTATCCTGTACCTTTATTCTCATGTTCGTATATATTGTTTGTTAATGTCATAGATTTACATTTACAATCACAATTTTGAATACTTAAGTTTTATATCTCAATCTATTTGTGATATTGGTTGTGCTTTTTACTTCAAGGTAGAAATGATAATAATAACATGCATTGACCACTACCTATCAGCCAGCACAATTCTAAGCACCTTATATGGATTTTCTTTTTCTTCTTCCCTTAGTTTCTATTTCTTTCTATTTCTATGTCATATAAGGAAATCAGAGTCACAGGGAGGTTGAGCAAATAGCAAAAAGTTGCAGAGTTATTAAGGATCAGAAGACTCCAACTTGGAAGCTTCAGCAATCAATTAATGACTAAGCTATACCATATAGACTAGATGCTTGAACTAAGGAAAATTGAGTATCGTGTATTAATTGTCTATTTTTGCATATGATACTCCAAAATTTAGTGGCTTAAAACCACAAAGTTTATTACCCCTGAGTCAAGAAAGTTGGAATGGTTTAACTCAGTGGTCCCTAACCTTTTTGGCACAAGAGGCCGATTTCATGGAAGACAATTTTTCCATGGTCGGGAGCGGGGGATACAGTTTCTGGATGAAACTGTTCTGCCTCATTAGATTCTCATAAGGAGCGCACAACCTAGATTCCTTACATGCACAGTTCACAATAGGTTCACACTGCTGTGAGAGTCTGATGCTGATGTTGATCTGGCAAGAGGTGAAACTCAGGTGCTAATGCTTGCTTGCCCACTGCTCACTTCCTGCTGTACAGCCCAATTCCTAACAGGCCACAAACTGGTACTGGTCCGTGGTCAGGGGGTTGAGGACCCCTGGTTTAGAGGGATGCTCTGACTCAGAATTTATCACAACCTTGCAATCAAGGTGTCTGCTTGGTCTGCGGTCTTTATTCAAGGTTCAACTGGAGGAAAATCCTCTCATAAGCTCCCTTACATGGCTGTGGGCAGGCCTCAGAGGATTCATGTTACTGTTGACAAGCTCAGGGTCTTTCTTTGATGCTGGGCAGAGACAATACTTTGCCACAAGGGCCCATAGGGTTACTCCCAACATGAGAGCTGGCTTCTTTAGACAGAGGAAAGGAGAGAGCAAGAAGGGAGACAAGACAGAAGCCACCGTCTCCTTTGCCTGATGTTAGAAGTAATATAATAAACACTTACACTTTTACCATAATCTGTTTATTAGAAGTGAGTCACTAGGTCCGGCCCACATAATTGAAGGAGGTTACACAAGAGGCAAGAATCACTGAGGGCCAAGGTAGAGTCTGAGCAATCATGGGACCTCTATTTTGATTTACACTCTTGGTACAAAATAGTTACGTAATTGAGCAAGTCACAACCACTATTTTCTCATTAAGTACACCATAATAAGCTGCCTAACCAAATCTTGGGGCTACTGAAGGGATAAAAGAAAAATCATAGATATGAAAAGCTAAGAGCTTGATATAAATATGACTTAACTATATTAGTATTTTTCAAAGACTAGGGATTATGACTAACTCATTTTGATTAGATCATATCTCTTCTTCATTTTCTTCTTCGTTGTACTGCACATGTATGCTAAATTATTTATTCTCATCCTATATCCATAGATATGCAAATAATACCAACACTGTGAAATGGCCAGAGAGAAGAAGACTAAAATTTATGCAGCATAAGTCATATGTTTGTCTCTGTGTTGGGCACTTCATATACATGAGTCCATTAAATCTTCACAATACTTCCTTGGCAGGTAGCCCTACTATAGCTAATGATCAGGGAGTAGTTCTGTGTTTCCCTTCACAGGCCCTCCAAGGCAAGCCTATAAACATGTTTTTCATTTTGCCCCTTTCAGACAATTTTAGAGATGCATAAATGATCTGTTATCAATCCTGTCCATTTTTTTTTACCTTGTGGCAATACTGTAGAAAAAAAAAACCCTGTAAGTATCCTATCTTTTTCTTTCTAATTTCCAGAAAAAGAAACCTTCTTGTTTATCATGTGCATTGGTTCAGTGCCTGAAGTTCGGTGTCTTAGGCTTACCTATATGTTTATGTCTTGGCTCAAGTTAGATCAAAATGCTTCCGAAACAGAAACAACACCTTTCACAACTTTTCATAAATTATCAAACAATGGAAGAATCTCACTTATATACACGCATACATTCACACAATACATATAATATATTCACCTATATGCATAAACACAATTAAATGAACCATTAGGTGGTGGGCCTTATTATACTATAGAAGGTGTGTTCTCTAATAGACCTGAAAGACATCCAATTAAAATTCCACATTTTACGGGGAACATATATTAAGTAATGTAATAGGGCTCTAACTAATATGGTACTATCAAATAGAGACTTCTGTATGTGTTGCTTCAGCCTTTCACTCCTAACCAGCATGATCGATTATTGAATTGAACATTTACTACATGCCTGAAAGACATACAATGCACGTGCTGTATCATGGCATAAAACAGATCTTACCAAAGACCATCAGGGAACTTCCTAGTAATCTACGTCTAAGCTAAACACTGCAGGCTGCTTCCATTTTAAGACAGAGATATTAACATGTCATAATCATTCATTTTTTGTGTCAAAATGACTGAGCCACAGGATGCCTGATATTTGGTTCAACATCATTGTGAGCGTGTCCTGAGGGTGTTTGGGGGTAAGAGTAACATTAAGATCAGTAAACTGAGTCAAGCCGATTGTCCTCCCTAATGTGGGTGGCCCTTATGCAATTAATTGAATGTCTGAAGAGAACAAAAGGGAATCTTTTTGTAAATGGGGATGGGAACTTCTCCTGCCTAACTGCCTGAGTTGGAACACTGGTTTTGCCTGGCCTTCAGACTCAGACTAAAACCTCAACTTTTCTTGAGTCTCAAGCCTGAAAACTTTTGAACTAGAACTTGTACCATCAGCTCTCCTGGTTCTGAAGCCTCAAGCCTTTAGAGGTGGGCTGCAACTATCCATTGAACCTCCAGGGTATCCAGCTTAGCCAATACTTTATAAACTCTCTCTCCCTCTCTCTCTGTCTCTCTATATATGGTTCATGTGTATATGTGTGCGTGTGCATCTATATATATATATATATATATATATATAATGTATTCATATTTATATATACTATAAGTATATATATATATATTATGTATTTACGTATGACAAATATAAATGAAATTGGTTTGATTTCTCTGCAGAACCCTAACTAATACACACATTAAGGAAGAAAACATGGCAAATGATGTGCTGGACCTTAAATGCCCCCACTAGGGAGAGACCCGCATCATTTCTGCTCATATATCTTTGGCCTGAGCAATTCACATGGCCACCCCGATTTCTAGATTTTGTGGAAGTACATTTCTTCCTATGCCTGATTATAGTCAGTGCCCTTTAGTGAATAATAAATATTGAGTAGCACAGAAATTTAGGCGCATCATGAATAAGATGCTCCTAGTTTCCAGTAGTGGGTAGTTCTTGTCATATTTCTTGTTTATCTCTTAGGTGTATAATACAGGTCAAAGCCATATGTGATGTAGGATCAAAAGGATATCAAAAAGTACAAAAGTATATACAAATCTTAAATCTTATGAATATTAATCCACTGGACTCTTTATTGAATAATTGAATAATTTGATACATGTGAAGAGCTTAGAATTGCTCCTGATATTTATAAGTGCTCAAAAAATATTTGCTATTGCAATTACAATTGCTATTAACATTATTATTTATCATTATTATTATTTTATGTGCAATTGCTACTATTGGTATTACAAAATGGTGCTCTGTAGACAAAAGTTAGAATCAGTGTCTGTCTTAAAGAGAGCCTTTTTCTGAAAATACCAAGAGAACTCATTGTAACACTATACCTATGTCATAGATCACAAAGATGAAACATAATGAAGCTAAAATGAAATATCAGTGAATGGGATTTTTCCATAAATACAGATTGTGTGTCACCTTTGGAAATAAATCTCCTTTAATTGAATGTGTCCTTCAAAACATTTTGAATTATATGTAGCGCCCTTAAAACTTCGAAACAAATGGCACCATTGCTTTCATCTGACATAAAGGAGATAGGTACATTTAAATATAGCTCTATTCTGTTTTAGTCCAGACAATTCTGAACACAGACTGTGAGTTAAAAGGAGCTGCACTGAAGACAGATTTTTAGGAGGAAAAACCACATAAGATTAATTAAATAAAGTAATATAAACAAGAAAGATGTTTAGTATGCCTACCTACTTACTTATGGGTGAAGCTTCATATACTAATTAGATCAATTTCCCTTATAATGTGAGGTGGTATTTCTAATAGATCAGAGCAAGGTTTTCCAATATGAAAAAACTGAGTTGTATCCCCTAGTCTTAGTCACTTAGTAGCTGTGACACCTCTTTATTCCTTAACCTCCTTAAATCTCAGTGTCTTTATCTGTGCTATGTAGAAAATAATCTTCCTAACCTAATAACTTCATAGGGCTGTTCTATTAAATGATACTCTTCCAAACGAATGGTGTTGAGAATGGTGTCTGGTACATAAATGAGCCACAATATGGTAACCATTATCATTATTAAATCTAGTACTGAAATTCAGTATCCATTAAGTTAGCAATCACAATACCCATGTTCCAGCTATTTATTGCTGAGTAACAAACCACTCTGAAATGTGGAACACAGTTCCTATAATAATGAATATATAGCTCACCTATATTTTGTGAGTCAAGAGTTTGGGCAGGGATCAGGTGGTGATTCATTGGCTTCACATGGTGTCAACTGAGATAACTCAGTGATAGTTACCAGGTGGACTGATCTAGAGGGTCCAGAATGGCTTGATTCCTGCATCTGGTGTCTTGGAGGGAATGATTGGAAGGCAGGTTTCAGCTGAGACTGTCACTAGCAGTTCCTATATAACATGAGGCCTCTCCAGCATAGCAATCACGAGGTAATTGTATTCCCTATGTGTCAGTTCAGGGCTTCCAGAAAGAGTGCTCTAAGAGAAAGGAATTGGTACAGTGTTATATCCATCGTGTTCTACCAGTAAACCAATCAATCAGATTCTTTCCTGTTTCAAGGGGAGGGAACAGAGAATCAATCTCTCAGTAGGAGAAATGATCATCTTTAATACATCACAGACATACCATAGGTACCCTTTATTGTAATGAAAGCAATACACCACTATGTTCAAGGGTTATGTAATGTGACATGGGATACACTTGAGGTGCAGCTTTACGGATACGGAGATTTACATATGGACCTAAGCAAGATATGTCTACCTATACGTTTACTTGTTGCAGAAATTCCTGTATCATGTACCTTGAAATACTGTATTTTTCAGTATTATCACCATATTCACCAAGTATTATCATCATATTCAACAAGATGTCAGAAAACTTCCTGTTAAGAGCCAGACAGTAAATATTTTAGTCTTTGGGGCCGCATATACCATCTCTGGCCCATATTCTTTTTTGTTTGTTTTTGGCAGCCCTTTTAAAGTGTAGGAAAACATTCATGGCTAAGGAGCCATACAAAACAAGCCGAGAGCCAGATTTGGCCTGTAGGATATAATTTGCCTACCTTTGAACAAATGAAGAGCAATACATGTGTAAATGACTCCAATTCTAAACTCTGAAAATAAATAAAAAAAGAAAGGAAGATCCTGCAAAATCTGTAACGTTTAACCCGAAATCCTTAGAAGTGCATTAGAATGAGTAGCTGAAAAATAACTTTTTTTTTTTTTTTTTTGAGACAGAGTCTTGCTCTGTCACCCAGTCTGGAGTGCAGTGGCGCAATCTCAGTTCACTGCAACCTCCACTTCCCGGGTTCAAGGGAATCTCCTGCCTCAGCCTCCCAAGTCGACTGGGGCTATAGTTGCGTGCCACCACGCCCAGCTAATTTGTTTCATTTTTAGTACAGACCGGGTTTCACCATGTTAGCCAGGATGGTCTTGATCTCCTGACCTCGTGATCTGCCTACCTTGGCCTCCCAAAGTGCTGGGATTACAGGCGTGAGCCTCCGCACCCAGACAGAAAAATAACTTTTATTAAGAACTTAACTTTTCAAGGCATTAAATATTTTTATAGAATTATCTTATTACTGCCCACAACAATCTAAAAGGTGGCTTATTATTCCCATGTTATTAGGTGGAATTAAAATATGAGCTTTATGACAGCAAGAATTTTAGTTTTATTCATACCCAAAATTTAACATAGAATTTAAATACATGCTGGATGAATTGAATTAAATGGCAAAAACCAAGGCTCAGGAAGATTAATCAATATCACAGAGGAACAAAGTGGAAGTCCTGGAATTCATAGCCAGTTTCTTTGATTCCAAATACTGTGTCCAAATTTTCCTCACAAAAGCAACATCTAACACCAACAATCTGGTCCAATAATCATTTATTATATCAATGTGATTATTGTTTTTAGAAACATATCATTATGCTTTATTTATAAATTTGGTTATGTAAATCTTAAACATTTTAGTTTTCAGAATTGAATGTGTGGTTTTGAGGAAATGTTTATGTCCACATTTTGCTTATAATCATTGTCTATATTCTATACTATTTTTAAATTGTATGTCAGTTAAAGGACTGACACTTCTATAATACTTCTTTTTCGAATTTTGGTATGATCAACTCTTCCAAAATAAAATATATATGTATATATGTAGAATTAATTTGAAATGAAGACAGAAAAAGGAACAATTGAAAAAGATGTTTAAAATATTATTGCACCATGTTGAGATTCATAATTGTATAGATATGGCATAATTAACGTATTGATTAATAGTAAAGGTTTTGTTACTGAAACATTTGTTTCCTTGGTCTATCTGCATTGCACTGTTGGATGTTGGGTGTGATAATAGTTTGGACTTGTGCCCCTGCCAAATCCCATGTTAAAATCCCCAGTGTTAGTGGTGGAGCCTGGTGGGAGGTGTTTGGATCATGGGGTCACATCCCTCATGAATGGCTTAGCCTCATCCCCTTTGTTGAGCACCAGGAGCTCACCAACTGAGCTAAGCGGCCGCCTGAGCCCCATCCCCTTTGTGATGAGTGATATCTGGTTGTTTAAAAGCACGTAGCACCATAGAAACTCCTACTCACATTCTCTCTCTCTCTCTCTCTCTCTCTATCACACTCGCTCACTCCTTCTTTCACTATGTAAGGCACCTGGTCCTCCCTCACCTTCCATTATGACTGTAAGCTTTCTGAGGTCTGGAAGCCAGGCAGATACCATCATCATGTTTCCTGTCTAACCTGCCAAACTATGAGCCAATTAAACGTCTTTTAATTATAAATTACCAGCCTCAGGTATTTTTGTATAGTAACATGAGAATAGCCTAACACAGGATGTGTCATTTCATCCCAAAGTATCAGACTTTGTCAGGAAAAGTTGCATCAGATTTGATAACACTTAGGCTGATTCCATATCTTGGATATGGTGAATAGAGCGGCAATAAACATGAAAATGATGTTATCTCCTCAATATACTAATGTCGTTTCCTTTGAATAAATACCTACCAGTGGAATTCCTGAGACTGCATGGATTTTCTATTTTCAGTTTTTTGAGAAACCTCCATTATCCATAATAGCTGTACTAGCTTACATTTCTACCAATAGTGAACAAGAGTTCCTTCTTCTCTGCATCCTTGCAAATATTGCGGGGTTTTTTGCCCTTTTGATAATAGCCATATTAATTGGGATAAGAAGATAGCTCATTGACTTTTGATTTGCATTGCCCTGGTGATTAATGATATTAAGCATTTTTTTTTTTTTTTTGCTTTCCCCACTTTTAAACGGATTATTTGTGGGTTTTTTGTTGTTGTTCTTGTTTGTGTGTGTGCTTGTTTTGCTGTTGACATATTTGAGTTCACTTTATATTGTGGATAGTAGTCCGTTTTCAGATGAATAGTTTGCAAATATTTCTCCTGTTCCACCTGTTGTCTCTTCTCTTCATTGTTTCTTTGATGTGCAGAGATTTTTAGTTTGACATAGTACCATTTGTCTATTTTTGTTTCTTGTTGCCTGTGTTTTGGAAGTTTTGTCTATGAAGTTCTTGTATAGACCAATGTCCTGATGTATTTTACCTATGTTTTCAACTAGTAATTAAGTCACTTTGGGACCTATGTTTAAGTCTTTAATCCACTTTGAATTTATTTTTGTGTATTGTGAGAGATAGGGATCTAGTTTCATTTCTCTGCATATGGATATATAATTTTCCCAGCACCATTTATTGAAGAGGTATGTTCTTTGCACCTTTGTCCAAAATCAGCTGTTGTACATAAATGGATTTATTTCTGGTTTCTTTATTCTGTTCTTATTTCTGTTCTCTATTCTCTTTTGGTCTATGTGTCTATATAAAGACCAGGCTGTTTGGGTTACAATAGCTTTACAGTATATTTTAGTCAGGTAAAATGATGTCTCCAGCTTTGTTCTTTTTGCTTTTTGCAGTCTTTTGTGCATCCATATAAATTTGGAATTGTTTCTAGTTCTGTGAAGAATGTCATTGATATTTTGATAGGGATTGTATTGAATTTGTAGATTGTTTTGGGTAGTGTGGTAACTTTAAACAATCTTAATTTATTGAATCCATGAGCATGGGCTATCTTTCCATTTTGGGGGGTCTTTTTCAGTTTCTTTCATCAGTGTTTGGTAATTTTCATTGCAGAGATCTTTCATCTCTTTGGTTTAATTTATTCTAAGGTATTTTTAATAACTATTTTAAGTGGGATTGTTTTCTTGATTTCTTTTTCAGCTGGTTTATTATTGGTGTATAGAAACCATACTAATTTTTTAGTGCTGATATTTTATTCTACAACTTCACTGAATCTATTGATCAGTTCTAAGAGGTTTTTGGTGGAGTTTTTAGGTTTGTTTTATGTAAATAATTATGTTGTCTACAAAAAGCAACAATTTGACTTTCTTTTTATCAGGTTAGGTGTCATTTATTTATTTCTCTTTCTTAATTGCACTAGCTAGAACTTTCAGTACTTTGTTGATTATAAGTGGTAAAAGTGAGCATCCTTGTCTTCCAGTTTTTAGAGGAAAGGCTTTCAACTTTTCCCCATTCAGTATGATGTTAGCATTGATTTGGCATATGTTGCCTTATTGTGTTGAGGTACAAACCTTTTATATCTAATTTGTTGAGAGTTTTTGTCATAAAAAGATAATAAATTTTATTGAATGCTTTTTCTGCATCTGTTGAGATGATTATATAGATTTTGTCTTTCATTTTGTTTAATGTGTCACCTTTATTGATTGCATATATTAAACATACTTTAAATTTCTAAGATAAATTCCACTTGACCATAATTGCTGTCTTTGTCACGTGTTGTTGGATCTGGTTTGCTAGTTTTGTCTTGAGAATATTTAGATCTATGTTTATCAGGCCTATAGTTTGCTTTTCTTGTTGTACCCTTATTTGCTTTTGGTATCAGGGTAATGCTGGCCTTATAGAAGGAGTATGGAATAAATTCCTTCTCTCCAATTACTTGGGATAGTTAAAAATATATATATAATGGCTTTTCCTCAAATTTTGGTAGAATTTAGCAGCAAAGAGGAACTAGTCCTGAGATTTCCTTTCTTGGGAGGCTTTTTATTACTGATTCAATTTCATTATTTGTTATTGGTCTATTCAGGTTTTTAATTTTTTTCCCCTCATACAAGCTTGGTAGGTTATATGTGTTCAGGAATTTATCATCTCTTGTAGGTTTCCTAATTTGTTGGCCTATAGTATTAATAATAATCTCTAATGATCCTTTGTATTTCTGTGATTTCAGTTGTAACTATATAGTTGGCTCTTTTTTTTTTAATCCAATTAGCCAGTCTATATTTTTTAATTGTGAATTTTAAACTATTTACATTCAAGGTTGTTATGAATGGATGAAAAATGACTCCTATCATTTTGTTAATTGGTTCCTGATTACTTTGTGTATTCTTTATGTTTCTCTCTTCCTTTCTTATTGGTAATCTTTCTGTTTTAGCTGGTTTTTTAAGTTTAGTTTTGTTTGTAGTAAAAACACTTGACCCCTTTCTCATTTGTGTATCTGTTCTCTCAGTGAGTTTTATGCTTTCATGTATTTTCATGATGGTTCACATTATCCTGTTACTTCCAAATGTAGAACTTCTTTATGCATTTATTATAAAACTGGTCTAGTGATGGATTATTATAGAACTGGTCTAGTGATGGTCTGGTGATGGATTCTCTGCTTTTTCTTCTCTAGGAAATAAATTATTTCTCCATCATCTTTGAAGGATAGTGTTAATAGATATAATACTCTTGATTTGCAGTTGTTTCTTTTTTTCTTTCAGCATTATGAAAATATCATTCAAATCATTCCCCACCTGTAAGGTTTCTGTTTAAAAATCTCCGCCAGGCACGGTGGCACACATCTGTAATCCTAGCACTTTGGGAGTCTGAAGTGAGTGGATTACCTGAGGTCAGGAGTTTAAGACCAGCCTGGCCAACATGGTGAAGCCTTGTCTCTACTAAAAATACAAAAAATTAGCCAGGTACTCAGGAGGCTGAGGCAGGAGAATCGCTTGAATCCAAGAGACGGAGGTTGTGGTGAGCCGAGATCACACCACTGCACTGCAGCCTGGGCAATGGACTGAGATTTTGTAAAGAAAAAAATCTCCCATTAGCCTTATCTCATATGTTAGGTTTCCTTATATGTAACTAGATGCTCCTCTCTTGCTGTTTTAAAAATGCTCACTTTGCGTTTACTTTTGAGTTTGACTCTAATGTGCCTGGGTGAGGACTTTTTGAGTTGAATCTATTTAGGAATATTTAAGCTCCCTGTATCTGGTTGTCTATATATCTCCCAATACATGGGAAGTTATCAGGACTTTTTACTCTATTCTCCTTCTGGAACTCCCAAAATTTAAATATTTATCTTTTTTTGGTGTCCCATATGTCATGTAGGCTTTCTTCATTCATTGTTATAAGTTTTTTTTCTTTCTTTTCACTCTCCCTTTACGTGACTGAGTTATTGAAAAGACTTGTCTTCAAGTTCAGAAATTCTTTTTTCTGCTTGATATAGTCTTTTGTTGAAGCTCTTGATTGTATTTTTATTTCATTTATTGAATTCTTCAGTTCCAGTATTTCTGTTTGTTTCTTTCTTTATTTATAATATCAATCTCTTTCTTTGTTGAATTTCTCATTCAAATCATTAATTGTTTCCTTGATTTCTTTGTATTGTCTATCTGTGTTTTCTCTTGCCACACTGGATTTCTTTTAAATCACTATTTTGAATTCCTTTTCAAGATACTTCATAGATTTTTATGGGGTCTGTTGCTGTAGAATTAATGAATTCCTTTGGCAATATAGTGTTTTCTTGCTTTTTGAGTTTCTTGTGTTCTCATGCAGATTTCTGTGCATTTAATTTAAAATTCACTTCATCCAATTTTGTGAAGTAGCTTTTGAAAGAAAAGACTTTTTCCTATAGATCCATTTATACTATCACTTTGGTAGGGTTCTTTGGCTTTTGTTTTGGGTGGGCTCTGTGGTATACTCTTTGATTTCTTCAGTCGTAATCAATAACAGAATTGTCTGCGAGTTCTCCAGTGGATTAGGCTGTGGTTATTTATGGAGGCTGTGGTGAGACTTTACTGAGGACTGGGGTTCTGCATGAGCTGATCCTCAGGCTTTTTGGTGGTATGTGCAGGCACTAGTAGTGACAACAGTGGGCTGGACAAGCCCATCTTCAAGTCCCTGGGTGGTATGTGTGGGGTTGCTGTCAGTGACAGTTGTCCTGGGTATTCGGTTCTGAGGCTTTGGGGAGTGCATGTTTTGACTCACTGTGTCCTGGAGGCAGCCTCCCTGATGTGCTGGACCTTTTTTGCCAAGGGTGTAGGGCACTTCATGGGTTCATGTGCTAGGGTTATGACTGCACTGCTGGGTCCAGATGGTATGACAACACTGCAGCATTCTGAGTGAATGTGGAGGGATGTTGGAAGTGCATCAGGAATATAAAAATGCATATGTTATTGGACAGGATGTAGTCTGGGATCAGCTCCATTCTCAAAATAGTGCCAAGCTGCAGCAGCTTGAGTCTCAGGGCAAGGGTGGGACTCAGCATGATTTCTCTCTCTGAAGCAATGTAGTTGTGTTAATTCCAGGCAGTTCTCTATACAGGAACCCTGGGGCCTGAGAAGGTCTTCTGTAGCTAGGATTGCAGGTGTCTATAGAGGGAATGTAGACTGTTGGGGATCTTTTACATACTTTTTCTTGCAATGGGAAGTCATTCCTGGCTCGGAGCGGATTTCAGCCATCTGCTTTTCTTCCCTGTTTGTGCTGCCATCTTGAACTTCCCTGCCTCAGAGGGTCCCTGTTATTTCCTTATTGAATTCTAGTGTTCTCCCTTAGATACTCTATTTTGACGTGTGGCTATCTACTCACTCTTTTGTTCTTTTTTTGTGTATGGAAGAAGCATGTGCTGGGTGCCTCTAGTAAGCCTTCTTGATGACCTATGACCACACATGCAAACAGTTTACAGTACTGCTACTACATGTTTGGACCCTCCAACATGGATTCCTGTAAATTTTGTATTTGTATGATTTGTGTTTAAAAAACAAACACACTCAAAATAATACTGTGTTTTTTTTAGTATATCTGCTGTCTTATTATTGGGTAATTCCTGATAAAAGAGGACTTTTGCTTTCATTAGACATTGTCAGGGAGGAAAACCTTCTTCTCTACCAGTTTAGGTTATGTTCTTGAGAGGTATTTTGCCATTAAACTGGCAAAGACAGATTAGCAAAAGAGAAAAACAGATTTAATTATGTATGTATACATGGGTGTTGACAAAGAAATGTGATTCAAGGAGGCAGTCAGAATTTGGGGCTTATTTGTCATCTTAATAGAGTTCAGGGGAGGTCAGAGGGCATGTCTGGAAAAAACAAATGACTTTAAGGGAAGACCAATGGACCTTGGGAGAATAAATGATAGATATAACAGTTTTATGCCAGCATCTGTTTCTCTATCCAGGTGCTACCTTGTGCTGACTTATTTGCTTCAATGCTAAGACTTGCTCCTCTGTGGTTGTGAAACTCACAGAGAAGGGCTTTATAACAATGGAATTATTTGCAGGAGGCTTTGCTTTTAAAAAGACAGGGTTTAGAAAAAGCCTCTTTCTGCAGCTATTGATTCTCAAATGTCTTCAACTCAAAATAGTCCTTTATGCACTGTGGCATATTCTGGACCCTTCAACATCAATAAGAAAGCACATTCTTAGCTTGGAATTTTATGTCTAATAATTGAAAGAGCTTTCTACAGACTAGTTTCTGACTCCATAGATTTAAGCCTTGATTCTGCTCTATCACACACATACGCCCGGGAACCTATCACGTCACAACCTCTGACGCTGCACCTTTGCACCACCATACTGATGAGCTGGCAAAGTGGATGTTGGGAAAATTCTTGGAAGCCGTTCTACACTATGATGACTAGCAACAACTTAACTGTGAGAGAAGGGGAGTGTGAATCCATAAAAATACATTTTAACACATCCAAATTAAATGTATCCCCATGTCAACTTTCCCTTAGCTAGAGCCTCAAAATGCCTGTGGTCTCTCTCACACAACTTAAACAAGTAGTGTGGCAAAGAGAAAACTGGAATGAGATAAAGACCTGCTCTTAACCTACCGTGGTTAAAATTCTTACTCTTGCAGATATCAAAATCATAACTGTGCAAACACTCCCCCACTGTACCACCACTTCGAGGTCTTGGAAGAGGCTGGTACAAGTGAGACGCTGAAAGCTCAGGCCTCCTTAGCATCACAGTAAGTCTGCCCAGGAGGGTAATTCTGGAATTGGGAAACAATGCCAGGATGCCTACAGAGAAGAACTTTCCAGTGGGTAAAGGCAATTTTCATTTATAGACCTTTAGAAAATACCTTATAGGTGAAAATAAAATAGAAACAAGGGCATGGCTTTGGTTTCAGTGATACCTTTTGAAGTTCAGCATGTTTTTCTCTTAACCTCTTATATGTTAAATAAATTTGTTTTATTTAAAAAATATGCACAATGCTTCTTATCTGTTAGAAGAAAAATAGAAGCTTTATATTAGATATCACTGAAACATCAGGGGTAGAGACTATTTCTTCCCTCCAAATAGGCAGACATGATCTAACATCTGGAAAGAGACAAAGAATCACCAAGGAACAGAAAGATCTAGTAAACCTTTCAGTACTGAACTTAGGTATATATTGTTGAATAACATATACTGTTACTAATCAGTGCTGTTAGTTTAATAACATATTAAATCACTATTTTATACCTAAGTTAGTGAAATTCCACGCTTGTATTTACATCTTTGCAATGTTTTTTTTAATCCAATCATTTGCAGACAATATTTAGAATCAGTTACACAGCCAAATCAAGAAATAAAAAGAACAGTGAAAAAAAACACACACACATACAAATAATCATTTTTATCTTTCTGTCTCACTGTGAGTTAACAATACTTTATGAAGAGTCCTGTTCAGTGTTAAACTCTATACCAGTCACTAGAAAAAAATATTAACTAAAGTAAGTTTGTTAGTGAAAAATCATCAGATACAAATGTGTGTAGCTTTATGAAGAACTTGTCTTGGCAATGGAGTAGCATTTCTCTCTGTTACTGAATAGCACACCTGCTGTTTTATAGGGATGTATTCCTGAACCCATATTATCTACTTTGACATGCTTCTTAATGCAGCTTTACTTGGATAATTTATTTTAAAAGCTCTGAAATGGACATCAAAAATGTACTACCACTTTCCGCCATCAATGTCAGTCTGAAGTTTCCTGAGATCTCCAAGTATTAGTCCTAAGTCAGATTCATAACCAGCTTGACTTATACAGAGTTGAGCAACGACTACATATGTATCAGCCACCCTTATTTCCCAGGGAAGTGAAATTCGCCTTCCACGTACGGTTACCCAGTTCTAGTTAATGGCCTCATCTAGCCACAAGGGGGCCAAGAGGTACAATTCTGCCTTAGGCCCAGAGGCCCCAGTTAGAAATACTTGGGGCAAGTTCTCAGTGACTGCCCTGTAAGTATCAGCATCTGTCGCTAGAAAATTCATTGCTGCTGGAGTAGCCAAATTTCTTATATTTTTCACTGTAGAAACATCCCACATCATGTATTTCCTAATTACAGTCATCAAATTTGTTCGAATAAAGTTTTGTACCACCTGTTATTCAGAAGGACCATGAGAAGTGACCTAGATAGGTCAACATAGCCAGAGGCTAAAACTTATAAAGCTAATTCATAATTTTCAACCATTCTTGTTATAAGCAAGGTCATTTATTTGGGTATTCAATTTGTACAAGTAATTATAACGATATTTCTCCCCCAAATCCTTAACATATTATCTAGCTTAGAGGTCATTATTCACAGCAGTATTTTATAGATTCTGCCATGATAGTAAAAATATGCAAATCTCCCAAGTTCATACTGTAAAGGGCATTGGTAGATCTGATTTTACCATCAAAAGTGGAAGGAGATAGCTTCAGATTGCCCAAAATAATAGGATGTATTGCTTTTAACCTATCAAGGGCCTTTTTCCCAGAACTAATTCAGATTTTATAAAATACTGTGTTCCCCCAACTTAAATTTTTGAAAATGTATGAAAACTAACATAAAGTTGAAAAAAATTCGTAAACTAATGATCTTGTAAATAAAAGACAAATGGCAGTTATACTAACTGACTGGTTCTTTGTGTCATAACTTGTAAATCTCTGCTATATTGCATATATTTTGGCATTTAAAACTTTAGAAAATGAAAAAAAAACCAATAACGGTCAATATGTGCTAAACTTAAAAGTGAAAATCATTTATTCTGTGTTATTTTAAAACCTAAAACACTCTGTTGAATCTGAAAACCAGACAGCATGTGAGTTAATAAACACTTAAAATCTATTTTTGAAAGTTTCTTCTATTTTGTAATAGGGGTTTTCATACTGGCCTTGTGGAAATGTTTATAGTTATCCACTAGGTAGTATGAATCAACTTAGCTTAGTTTCTGTGTGCTTCTTTCATTGATACATTGTAAAATATAGCTTTGCATATGATTTCTTGATTTAAACAGCACAACTTATTCTGTCTTGGCTAGAGACCAATTAAATAACCACTGATGCAAGCAGTTATTACCTGCTTAAAAGGAAATCTGTGGTTTCCTTATTTAAACTGCTGAGTTTTAATGTCTTTCAAAAAGGCTGTTATTGCAATGAATAATTTAGTCATTTCAGTCTACTAAACATTTTAATACTACAAGCATGGATTTCAGGCTGAAAAATATGTCTAAATTTTCTCAGTCTCAAATATCAGAATTATACTTGGAATAGTTACCCATAGATATGTTTACTCTTTCAAGTAATATATGTTTAAAGGACAACCGTTTGTAGCAATTATTTAGAAAAGGAAGACTGGCATATCTAATTTAGCAAAAGCGATTAGAGAGATGGTTAATTATAAAGGCTTAGAAAACACGTCTACAGATAGAAGACCCTTTTAAAAAAGATGAAAGGTCAATGGATTGAGAGATATCCGAGTGTCATTTCCTCTGTTTGTCCCTTGGTGGAGTTATTGAGTTACTTTCTCCCTTTCTGTCGAACTGCTTTATATTTCTTTACAGAACTGGCTATCATGTTTACTGAATTTAACCTTTTTCTCGTGTTACTGTGAATACAGCGTCTATTATAAATGAAAGTCCCCCTGAGATCATATCTCCAGCACCTACTTTGTATTCTTAACCATAAACTTTTGTTGTAGTTACTTCTCTTACTGTCTTTACTCGAGGCTTGAACTGCACCAGGGACCCTGAATGCTATTTTTCTGTTCAGCCACTGAAATTTCTTAACGGCAAAACAGGTTTAAGCAAGCGAGGCGAGTAGGTAAATTTTAAACAAAAAAACAAAACAAAACAAAACCTACCGAATATTTCAAGTTTAGGATAAGATATTTGGCACAGAAAATGAATTGTTAGTCAAGGTTTTATTAAACGCATATTAGAACGGGATGGTATTTGTATTTTAATCAATTTCAGTTTTTACATCTTGGTTGCAAAGGGACATTTCCTTTTATTGCTCTTTTTTAAAAAGCCACTAAAGAAAAAACAGCAATCTCCATTTCAACATTCCCTCAAACATTTTGTTTCCTACATGCGGTGACGTCCGATGACTCTGAGCAATGCAAGCTTTAGGACACTGATCTCATTTTCTCTCTCCAGTTGGCCGCCAACGCAGCAGCACCAGCAGCGGCGGCAGCAACTGGCTCTTCGATTTATTGCAGCCGGTTACACTTTCGATCCCATTTCCTTCTGAACCTTTTCCTCTTAGGTTGAGAAGATAAATGCAGCCTCGGGTCTGAGAAGCCGGGCGGGGTTGGTGGGTGAGAGCGAAGCCGGATATCACATTCCCTCGGTGAGGTCTGGTACCCGGGGGGATTAAGTCTCGCGGTTCCATTTAATGAAATTGCTGAGCACTTGTGACACTGGCTCTAAGACTGCGGAAATGGGGCGGGGGTGGGGGAAACTGCTTCTCTCTTCCATTCATCCTCCTTGCCGGCGAGAGGAGAGTGTCAGCCCCTAGACAGGGGGCGGAAGAGGACAGGGGGCGGAAGAGGACTGGGAGCTCCAGCCGCCGCCAGGGCGCCCCGAGGGCTCCTCTCACCTCCCCTGTACCCCTACCCCGCCCATTCCGTTTGCTTGCCCAGAACAGCGCTGTTGGGCAAAGCCGCCGCCACTTCTTTGCTCCTCTGGCAGAAAGGTCGGAGCCCGGGACTGATGGGGGCGGGAGCACAGCCAGCAGGCTTCCTGGCCCCCGCAGTCTGTCCTCGCTGCTCTCCATGCAACACACGTCGGACCCATTTCCCACGCCGGCTGGGCTCCGCGGCGAAGTTGGTAGGAATGAGAGTGAGGAGGGCGGGCTGGAGACTTCCTCCCGCTCGCCAAGAGGAAACCACTCCACTGTGAAGGACGCGCTGCACCTCCCTATTCGTCCGGGAAGAAATGTGCAGCGCGCGGGGGAAAAGCCGCCCACTCCTTCGCACCCCCTTCCCGCCCCCGGCAAGTGTGCGCCTGGAGAGTGCGGGCCAGAGCCGCGGGCAAATAAATGCTTGGAGATGCCGAGAGGCTTATTCAGGTTTATGGTCTGGAGAGGGAAGAGGGAGTGCACAGCGTTTCTGCCCACGCGGCTGCCTGAAGTTTGCAAAATCTTAGTAAGGCGGCGAGGGGAGTGAGTGCACTGCACCATATTGCCGCGCAGCGGAATGCAAGGCGCACCGCCGCGGAGTGGAGACGGCTTCTCCCTTTTGCCTCGAACCTGGGAAAAAGGGAGAGCAGGGTCGGAGGCTTGGAGGGAGGCAGGCGTTTGGATAAACCCGAGTTCTTGCCCAATGTAAGAGGGACTTGGCTTTTCTGCCACTTAGCCAGCCGCGAAGGCGCTGCGGAGCCCACCACCGCCCCCGGCTCGAGACTGCGGTGGTACGCACTGAGCCTGCGCGCGGGGCTTTTCTCGCTGATGCTGCAGATACAGCGCTGAGACGCTCGGGTTCCTGCCGAGGGAGGGTTAGCGGGAAGGCCGGGTTCCCTGCCCTGGCCTCGGAGGAGGAGCCACCACCCCCGGAGTGATGCTGCTTTCACAGACTGGAAAATACTCCCCAACTCCCTGGCACACACTTATACACACTTCCATCCGCCGCGCTTCTACGATCCCCCGTAGGGAAAGCCTGGAAATCTCTGCCGCCTCTCCCTCCTCATTCCTGTTCCTGCGCCCGCCCAAACAACCGCGCGCTACATCTGCTCCTTGACTTTATTGGTGTTTGTCTTGTTTAAATCATTCTGTCTTCTCACCCAGGCCTCGTACAGAATACCCGCACTGGACAGATATTTTTTTGTTTTGTTTTTTTTTAACCAGTTTTACATTTTTCTTTAAGGGGAGGCCCTTAAATGCTTATAGATACGTCAGGCGAATTGAAGACTAACCAACTCCCAGAAGCAGCCCTTTCTCTCATTTGAGATGGTAAAAATTCTCCCCCAAAACCTCCAGTCCGTCTCAATCTTGTCAACCTAGCCTGGCCCCTTCATTGACAGTCACTGAAATAAATGAGTAAATGGCTCAGTTCAGAAAACAGACCTCAGATCTGATGAGGGCGGCTGCGGTGGTCGTAACTGAAAATTGGGGAAGCCTCCTGTGAGGAAATAGTGGTACAAAGTCAAAAGGAGAGATAGGGAACTGGGGACACTTTGGTACACAAAAGTTGCCATTAAAGTTTATTTCCCTTTTATCCAGATAGGTGACGCTACACTTTGCCAGTTACTAAAGGCTGCAGGTTTCTGCTCAGAAAATAATATCGAGGTTTCCAACATGTGTTTATTCCCCAGGCGCGAGCACACACGGTCTACCCCCCATAAGCAACCACGACGACAGGAATGTCAGGCATTTAAATAAGGACAGGCATCCTTCTCCCTCCACCCCCTATCCCCCAGCAACCATCCAAAGTCTGAGCTCCCAAAAAAGGATCTTTCTCCCGCTCTCTGGAGTTTGATGTTCTCTCTTCACGACTGCAGTCCGTCTTGATTTTTCAGAACAGTGTGGCTTCTTTCTGGGCTGACGTGAGTTCCCCAAGACCCCGGTAACCAGCTCCTAACCAAGATGCTAAATCGCGAACCGCAGACGCTTTCTGGGGGAAAGAGAACGTCGTCTGAGGGGGTGAGAGAAGGAGAAACCCATCCTGACACCAGCTCCAAAAGCTCTCACGCGTGAACTGAGCATTAGTCAAGGGAAGAGGAATTTTACCAGCCCGAGGGAGGGAAAACAAGTCCCCCAGAGAAGAAGACCGCTGTACTCGCTGGGGGCGGGGGTTGGGGGTTGGGGGTTGGGGGTTGGGGGTTGGGGCGGAACGGACTTTGGCTTAAAGAGGACTGGCTCAGATTGAGCACACTTTGAGCGGCCCCTGGAGCTGAGGCTGGGCATTCCCGAGCGCGGCGGCGGACTGACGCTCCCTCCCGCGTCCTTACCCCAGGCCCTCCTCCCTCGCAGTCTCCCAGTGTGTAGTTTCGGCGGCTCCGCTGTTACTGCCGCCACCGCTGCAGCAGCAGCGTCAGGGACAAGCCTGAGCCTGGAGCGAGGCGAGCTCCCAGCAGCAACCACCACTTTGGGCAACTTGCGGGTTTCCTGCTCGCGGGTAGCGAAGGGGAGCTTCCCACTTGCGGTTCAGTGTCTCCGAGTCGCTGCAGCCCGAGGGGCGGCGGGAGCGCCCGCACCAGACTCTCTCAGACGCGAAAAGGGACGAGACAACTGCGTAATTCACCAGCCGTGCCAGGACACTCCGAGGCCACAACCAACTGGCACTTTTTCTCCCCTTGGCAAACTGGATTTTTTTTTTTAAGCTACTTGGCAGCTGGCTCTGACTCCACCTCCCCCTCCACCCCCGCCCCAAAGCTTTTGGTTTTTCTTCGGAAACCCAGACAGAATTGGGTATCTTTGTTAATTGTCATTGGGGACGCCCGGCCGGGCGCTTTCGCCAGCTAACGTCGCCTGTGCTCGGAGCCCGGTTTGCTCACCTTTGAACTGCAAAGGGATCAAGTTCAGTTCGAGTTCCCTGCATTGGGAGTAAAAGGAAGGAGAGAGAGCGTGCAGGAGAGCGAGTGGGAGAGGGGGAAAGGGGAAAGGAGAGGAGGGAGGAGAGAGAGGAGGGAGGAGAGAGAAAGGGAGGGAGGGAGGGGAGGGATCGAGAGAGAGCGGGGAGAGAGAGAGGCTGCAATCTCCTCCCAGAATCGCGCACAGCGCTGCAGATCCCAGTGCTCCGACATGCGGGCCGAATGCAGGTGAGAAAAGGCACGGACTCTGCGGCTGCGAACCCAAACTTGGGCACCGCACGGGGCGCACGGTTCAAGCCTTCGCCCCCGCGGGCGAAAGGCTGCTGCGGTTTCAGGCGGCGGCTTCGTGACTAATGACCTTGCGCAGAGTTGTTAAGAAGAAAGAGAAACCCGCACTCTCCGGGGTGAGGAGGGACTGACTCTCTGGGCGTCTCTGAAGATGGCTCGAGCTTCTCTTTGGCGCGCCGGGGGAACCCGGACGCGGCCCGCGCTGTGACGCGAGTAGTCTCCACTGCATCGTGCCCGGAGCGACGTGCCAGGGGATTTTTCATTCTCGATCTGTTGACTAGCTCCCCCGCTGCCTGAGCAGAGTCGGAGTTGAGACTGGCTTGTTGCTGGCCCCAGCGCCTGGCGCAGGAAGCGACTCACGTTTGCCTGGGCGGCCAGAGCCGGAGCGGAGCCTGGGTTTGGAGTGAGCGCTTGGAACGTGAATCGGACTCAACTCGAGTAGCAGCAGCAAAGACCAGCGGGCTGGCAGGCGGGGGAGGCTGGAGGCTCATTCCCCACCTCTTCCCAGCCCCACTGTCCGTCTGCCAGAGCGGTTCCGGCCCCTTCCGACCGAGCGGGGACTGGAACCGGGGATTCTCCGCCCGCTGCGGGGATGACTCTGGGGGGGGGGGGGGCGCCGAACCCGCAGCGCGCAGTGTCCCGTGAACTGTGAGTACTGCGACTGAACGGCGGCCGGCGAGCGGGCGATTAGCACCCATTGCATGAATTATGAAACAATAACTTTCGGAAGAAGCAGGAGGAAAAGAAAGAAGCATCTATCGCTGCCCTCCCATACCCATCCCCGGCCGACTCTCCACGCCGCTTCTGCCCCCTCCCTCCCTTCCCTCTCGCTCCTTCCTTTCCGGGAGAGGGGAGAGGACTGGGGGGAGGGCAGGCGGCCGGCCCCGGAGGAGGGGGGCGCCGAGGGGGCTGTGGTTAGAAGGAGCAGTAGCAGCAGCAGCAGGAGAAGATGCTGAGGATGCGGACCACGGGATGGACGCGCGGCTGGTGCTTGGGCTGCTGCCTCCTCCTGCCGCTGTCGCTCAGCCTGGCGGCCGCCAAGCAGCTCCTCCGGTACCGGCTGGCCGAGGAGGGCCCCGCCGACGTCCGTATCGGCAACGTGGCTTCGGACCTGGGCATCGTGACGGGATCGGGTGAGGTGACTTTCAGCCTGGAGTCCGGTTCCGAGTACCTGAAGATCGACAACCTCACCGGCGAGCTGAGCACGAGCGAGCGGCGCATCGACCGCGAGAAGCTGCCTCAGTGTCAGATGATCTTCGACGAGAACGAGTGCTTCCTGGACTTCGAGGTGTCGGTGATCGGGCCCTCGCAGAGCTGGGTGGACCTGTTCGAGGGTCGGGTCATCGTGCTGGACATCAACGACAACACGCCCACCTTCCCGTCGCCAGTGCTCACGCTCACGGTGGAGGAGAACCGGCCGGTGGGCACGCTCTACCTGCTGCCCACCGCCACCGACCGGGACTTCGGCCGCAACGGCATCGAGCGCTACGAGCTGCTCCAGGAACCCGGAGGCGGCGGCAGCGAGGGCCGGCGCGCCGGGGCGGCCGACAGCGCCCCCTACCCCGGGGGCGGCGGGAACGGCGCGAGCGGCGGCGGCTCCGGAGGCTCCAAGCGGCGGCCGGACGCGCCCGAGGGCGGCGGCGGCGCCAACCCCGGCGGCCGCAGCAGCGTGTTCGAGCTGCAGGTGGCGGACACCCCGGACGGCGAGAAGCAGCCGCAGCTGATCGTGAAGGGGGCGCTGGACCGCGAACAGCGCGACTCCTATGAGCTGACCCTGCGGGTGCGCGACGGCGGCGACCCTCCTCGCTCCTCGCAGGCCATCCTGAGGGTCCTCATCACTGACGTGAACGACAACAGCCCCCGCTTCGAGAAGAGCGTGTACGAGGCCGACTTGGCGGAGAACAGCGCCCCGGGGACCCCCATCCTGCAACTGCGCGCAGCCGACTTGGACGTGGGGGTCAACGGGCAGATCGAGTACGTGTTCGGGGCGGCCACGGAGTCGGTGAGGCGGCTGCTGCGGCTGGACGAGACGTCTGGCTGGCTCAGCGTCCTGCACCGCATCGACCGCGAGGAGGTGAACCAGCTGCGCTTCACGGTCATGGCCCGCGATCGCGGGCAGCCCCCTAAGACTGACAAGGCCACCGTGGTCCTCAACATCAAGGACGAGAACGACAACGTGCCGTCCATTGAAATCCGCAAGATCGGGCGCATCCCTCTCAAGGACGGGGTGGCCAACGTGGCCGAAGACGTGCTGGTCGACACCCCCATAGCACTGGTGCAGGTGTCCGACCGAGACCAAGGCGAGAACGGGGTGGTCACCTGCACCGTGGTGGGCGACGTGCCCTTCCAGCTCAAGCCGGCCAGCGACACCGAGGGTGATCAGAACAAGAAGAAGTACTTCCTGCACACTTCGACCCCTCTGGATTATGAGACCACCCGGGAGTTCAACGTGGTCATCGTGGCGGTGGACTCAGGCAGCCCCAGCCTCTCCAGCAACAACTCCCTGATCGTCAAGGTGGGAGACACCAACGACAACCCGCCCGTGTTCGACCAGTCGGTGGTGGAGGTTTACTTCCCTGAAAACAACATCCCGGGCGAGAGAGTGGCCACGGTGCTGGCGACAGACGCCGACAGCGGAAAGAACGCCGAGATCGCCTACTCGCTGGACTCCTCTGTGATGGGGATCTTTGCCATTGATCCCGATTCTGGGGACATCCTGGTCAATACGGTGCTGGACCGCGAGCAGACTGACAGGTATGAGTTTAAAGTTAACGCCAAAGACAAAGGCATCCCCGTGCTGCAGGGCAGCACCACGGTGATTGTGCAGGTGGCTGATAAGAATGACAATGACCCTAAGTTTATGCAGGACGTCTTCACCTTTTATGTGAAAGAAAACTTGCAGCCCAACAGCCCTGTGGGGATGGTCACCGTGATGGATGCTGACAAGGGGCGGAATGCAGAGATGAGCCTGTATATAGAGGAGAACAATAACATTTTTTCTATTGAAAATGACACGGGGACCATTTACTCCACAATGTCTTTTGACCGGGAACATCAGACCACATACACTTTCAGAGTCAAGGCTGTGGACAGGGGAGATCCTCCCAGATCTGCCACAGCTACAGTCTCACTTTTTGTGATGGATGAAAATGACAATGCTCCCACAGTTACCCTTCCCAGAAACATTTCCTACACTTTACTGCCACCTTCAAGTAATGTCAGGACAGTAGTAGCTACAGTGTTGGCAACAGACAGTGATGATGGCATCAATGCAGACCTGAACTACAGCATTGTGGGAGGGAATCCCTTCAAGCTGTTTGAGATTGATCCCACTAGTGGTGTGGTTTCCTTAGTGGGAAAACTCACCCAAAAGCATTATGGCTTGCACAGGTTGGTGGTGCAAGTGAATGACAGTGGGCAGCCTTCCCAGTCCACCACGGCTCTGGTGCATGTGTTTGTCAATGAAAGTGTTTCTAATGCAACTGTGATTGACTCCCAGATAGCTAGAAGTTTGCACACTCCACTCACCCAGGATATAGCTGGTGACCCAAGCTATGAAATTAGCAAACAGAGACTCAGTATTGTCATCGGCGTGGTTGCTGGCATTATGACAGTGATTCTAATCATCTTAATTGTAGTGATGGCAAGGTACTGCAGGTCCAAAAATAAAAATGGCTATGAAGCCGGCAAAAAAGATCACGAAGACTTTTTTACACCGCAACAGCATGACAAATCTAAAAAGCCTAAAAAGGACAAGAAAAACAAAAAATCTAAGCAGCCTCTCTACAGCAGCATTGTCACTGTAGAGGCTTCTAAACCAAATGGACAGAGGTATGATAGTGTCAATGAGAAGCTGTCAGACAGCCCAAGCATGGGGCGATACAGATCTGTTAATGGTGGGCCTGGCAGTCCTGACCTGGCAAGGCATTACAAATCGAGTTCCCCATTGCCTACTGTCCAGCTTCATCCCCAGTCACCAACTGCAGGAAAAAAACACCAGGCCGTACAAGATCTACCACCAGCCAACACATTTGTGGGAGCAGGAGACAACATTTCAATTGGATCAGATCACTGCTCTGAGTACAGCTGTCAAACTAATAACAAGTACAGCAAACAGGTAAGATGCATCCCAAATGTATTTAAATATCCAAGGGAGGGCTAGTAACTCTGAGTCAGATTATCTTCGGTAAAGTTTTGTCTTCTGGTTTTTAAAGTTACTATTAAAATTGTAACAGGAGGAACTTAATGTTAATTTATGCACCATTAATTTAGCAAAGGCCATCCGCAAGAGGTGTACCACTGTATTTTGCAAGTTTAGACTTAAGGTTCGGTAAACTACTGAAGGAACTGTTCAAAGTAGGCAGTGTTTTGCATGTCTCTTTGCCCTCAACATCTCTAATTCATGCTACTTTTTGTTCCCAGAATAAATCTGTATGTATTGTTTAGATGGTTAGTTTTCACCTGAAATTATTTTCTTTTGCGGCAACTAAGTGGATAATTGCATCCAGAACAAAAGTTTCTAAAGTTACTACTGGTGTCTATGCAAACTGAATACCATAAAAGTTTTAGCTATGTTATTTACAATGCAGGATTTTACAGATAAGCAGATGCTGATTCATGCAAATGTAGTACTAAGTCTGAGATATTGAAATACTACTTTGATGAAAAAGCTGGTTTAAAAATATTTACTGATATGCAAATGTCATGTAGAACTCTCAATATTTTATATCTATTACAATTGATATCTATAACAATTAGTGATCTATAATGATATGCAAATACTATTTGCATTCTTCCTGTTTGGTATTAAAAGTTTGTAAACAAAAATACATTGCATGAGCCATTTATCATTTAAGCCAAGTAATGAAAGTATTCATGATCGGTATACTGTGTGCAAGACTATTTCAGCATGTGTTATGATATATTGAGAATATAAAAATTATGTGACATAATTGTTTCTCAGTGACAAAATATATGACGTAATTGTTTCTCAGTGAAATGTAGAAACAGTAAAATATACATATATTCTGAGGTGGAACTTAAGCAAAAATGAAATTTATTTTTGAAAGTTTTCCTTGTGTGATACACAATCCTCAGAAAGTTTACTTTGTATATCCACCAAAGTTTGCCCCACAGCAAATAAGACCTTTTGGTAAGGGCTGTGTCTCATGCTACAGCAACCTCAGATAATAAATCATTATGTATTTCTTACTGTCAGAACCCATCTCAAGAAACACAGTTATGACTGTCAATCTAGTTTCTATTAAATATGCTTTGTGTGTGGAATGTGGAATCTGAGAAGAATTGAGGCAAAGGAAAATGTTATTTTATAGCCTTATTGATGATGTTACAAAAAGAGGTATTAATTCTTTATTGCTTTTATGATTATTGAAATTAGTTTTTCAAATAAATATTTTCTCTATATATTACCTTATTGTAGCTGTGTGGATAAGGAGAAACAGTCTTAATATGCGTTTATATCTAATAATAAATGCCATCTAAGAAAACGCTGGTTTGAACTATATTTACATTAAATGGCTTTGAAAATATGTCCTTTGATATATGTGCATTTGAATTATTTATTTATTTTAAACCAACATTTTACAAAATCGAGTGTTTATGTCTGTTCTATTATTGTGTTACCTGGAGTTAGAAGCTTATTTTTGTATTGTTGTGGTGCTTTTATCAGTTTTGTAAACAAGGAAGATTCTAGCTAAAATAGTAGCACTTTTTACAGATTACTTATAAACACCCAAAAATAAATTGAGATTAGACATTTCTCTAGAAAATAGCAACAGGTAATGCAAAGGAGTGTGAAGAGATCTGTCTGCAGAATATTTATATCTCGGTTTGTATCCTAATGGTACTTCTGTCCTGTGGCCAGGTAGCATTTGCATTCTCAATTGTGTAATCTGCTTTTGAGTGGACATAGCAAGTAACACTTTTATAGATACTTTATGCAAACACTTTATATGCTCTGTGCTGTCACTTAAGCTTCATTTGCTCATCAGCTGAAGTTAGCTCTATATTCTTGAATATTTAAAACAGCTACTATCAAGACTGTTGGCAAAGCGATATGCTTATAAATAAACTAATATAGGGTGTTAGCCTCTTAACTGAGCAAAGAAGTCCATATTCCAAAAGAGAATACCCTCAAAGTAATTGGAATGAATCACACAGTTTGCCAAAAGTGGCTTTGGAAAACTTTTCTGTCATTAGGTATTCAAAGGAAGTATACAGTTTTAACCACAAGTAAACAGCTGACCTAAAATGAAATAAAGGCAAATGAAACACATTCCCCTTAATGTAATTAGTAATAGTAATTGATATGTTTCATCTCCTCAATATTGCTGTCAGGGGACAAGGGATCATTTACAAAGGTACAGTCTGTTTTGACGTCTGACATAAATAGGATCCTTTTTGTTCTGCTTTTGTTTCTGTCATAAGTAGGTAATTTCCTATTTTTATTTTAAATATATGACCCTTAATTTTTACAGAAGTGCCAAAACATATTTTCTTTGATTAAACATATTTCTTTGATTTCTCTGATGTTAAAAAATAAAAAAAAAATAGAATTCAGGATTTCTCTGTAATTTCCTTCTTTTGATAAATGAATTTATCTAAGGTAAAAGTTGACAGTTGTATTCTTTCAGTTCCATACAGCAGGGTCTAATTTAAAGATTGAGATTTCATTGCACATAAAGCCTTCATTTTATTTATAGTTTTCCTGAATTGCCTTATTGCAGTTATTTGTGAAAAAAAATTAAAGTGATGTTTCTTAGAGTGTTCTTCATGAGAATTAGATTTTAAAGTGTTGTACCTAAGTCCTGTTGTTTTCATTATAGTAGGTTAAGCAGCTTTGTAGAAATACAAGTTTGTAAATAATACTCTCTCTTACCCTCTTACTTTTTGTTTTGTGTACATGGACTCTAGAGACATTCAAATCAAGCTTCTATAGTTACTCTTTGGCAGACTCTAGGAGATTTGTAGAGTTGCTGGAATTATTTCCAAAATTCACACTTTAGAAAAGCTAACTGATGATGTAGCCCAAGTTTTCATAGCTCATACCTTTGCAATTCAAACAAAAGCCTTTGCTCTCAACTAAATAATGTGTTTAGTTGAGTAAAATGTGGATCATTGACAGCATTATTGAGATGAAATCTCCACCTTTCTGTTTCATTCTTCATTTGCTTGGGAAACCTGGTCTTGGTGGTTGTTAAACTTTTGTGAACTAAAAGTACAACTGTGCTTTTGATTCATAACAGAAAGGCAAATGCATTCTATTTTTCAGTTTATTTTTAGTCTTCAGTATTTTACTATGTGCTAAGCATTTTTCTGTTTTCTTTTAAAAATAATATAATCCCCCAAAACAGTAATAGTATGAAAAGTACAGTTACTATTTTGCTTATTATTCTTAAATTCTGTTGAGCTTATTCTTGATATGCTGTTATTTAGATAATGCACTTACAAGTAAAAATTTTATTGTATTTAGTAAATGGAAAGTAAGGTAACTTATTTTTGGCAAGAACTTAGCTTGAATAAACATCCATTTTAAAACCCACTTGCAACTGATCCTGAAACACGAAAATTTACGTTAACTTCAGTGACAGTTTCAGAGTTTGTCTTTATAATGTTCTTTTTAATTGATCAAATTATGTTCAATATGTTCGTTGTATACTTGGTGAAAAAATGTGGCAGAACTTATTTTTTTTAATTGCTTTGATTTTGGAAGCACATGGATGACTTGCCATCATTTATTAAGCAATGTATGTTATATATATATATATATATATATATATATATATAT